>NW_026125348.1:0-159037 GCF_943737965.1 Phodopus roborovskii | reverse complement strand
CTTTTCAGAGTTATATAGTCATCTCTTTCAAGCCCCACACATCCCTTGTTAGCTTCAGAACAGTTTCTTGCTTTTGTTTAGACAGGCTTTTCTTTTTTCTTTTCTTCATCCTTGAAACAACTATATCTTTCATCTGGGGTCAGGTTTTTTGTTTTTTTGTTTTTTTTGTGCTTTGTTTTGTTTTTTTCATTACTGTAATTCAACCATCTAAAGACATTATCTAGAAAATAGTTACTAACATCTATAAAGTTAGTGTTGCATAATACATATATGTAAAACTACTAATTGTTTTCCCCATCTCTCTCAAGTAGACTAGGTCATAAGTCTACTGTTCAATCCTGGTTTGATTGATGACAGTCCTCAATGGGCTGTCTTCTCGTGGCCCAAACACTCAACTCCACTCAGTGATTCTGTTCTGTGTCTTCCCAGGTCTCATGCCTCAAGGATGTACACACATGGAAACACAGCACTATGGTTTTTAAAGGCAATGCACTCACTCTGGCTACACCCAGATACATAGAGTTTTTCTTCTCCTCCTCCTTCTTTTTCTTCCAGCTATCAAACACTTCAGTTCCTTTCAAGCTGCATTTGATGATGTTTTGAGACCATAATAATTAGCAGTAGCCCTGTTTTTGCACACAATTGTTCTGCCCTTAAGCTTTTCTCTCCTCCCTTAATTTTCCTTTCAAAATAAAAAGAGGTTTCAGAAGTAGAGGAAATGTATGTAAACTCATTATAAGTCCTTGTAATTCTCAGAAATGTCCCCATTGGAGTATGGGAAGTATGATTCACAATGGGCTGTCTTTGAGCAGTCCCATCTTAATTAATGCTTTTAGGGTCTGGGGCATAACTAGACTTAAGATATTTTTTTAACATAATGTAAAAAGGAGTGAGGTGGCTTGAATCGTGCCTTGCTGAAGGAGGCATCACCGGTCTAATGTCTGTAATCAGAAGTTTGTTTGACGGTATGGAAATTCATTTACTGGGGAGAGGAGGCTGAATAGGTTCAGAAGGGAGAAGAACAAAGCAATGTAGCTCTCTGTCTATCCCTGTCAGGGACTCTATTAGCCTCCAGAAACTTCTCATAATTTACTGTACTCCTTGCTCACAAATCATAAACAGAGAGGAGCCAACTACAACAGCAAAAGACTTGACAAGGACTACGTTAGTGTTAACATATAAGTGTATGGACACTCCCCTCCCCACGAAAAGCTTCTTACTTTGAGAGACTGGTCCTCTCCTGTCTGACAACCACAACCTGGCAGCTGTTAAAAACCCTCACAGGACAATGGAAACACAGCAGGCAAAGGACACACCACAAATGCACTGATTAGTCATTCCTGGATGGTGCTGACATCACTTCCTCATCCCCTCCACACCTTGGCAAACATCTTTTAATTGAGATAATGAACTCGGTTTAAAATCAAACAAAGGCCACACAGGTGGGGAAAGCGACCAGACTGGAGAAGCTCCAGAGGCACAGGAACCTCCTCTGTGATTGTCTGGGGAGCCATCAACTGCAAGGAGACAGGGTCAATGTACCATTGATTTCTACAAATCCAAGCACTAAGGACTGTCTTTCCTTCAAAAATGGCGCCATCCCTTCACTTTGTAGGGGACCATTAACTTTACTCTGAAAGAGAGAGAGAGAGAGAGAGAGAGAGAGAGAGACAGAAAGAGAGAGAGATCATCGGGGCTCAGTGGTGACCAGGATTCAGTCCCAAGGGGACTTTAACAGGGTTACAGGGACCCTGGCTCACAGCCACAAGCTGGCTCTTTATTTGCAAGCAGCAACTTAGAGCCATTCTGGGCTGTCCGCACCAATAGCCTGTGGCAAGGCCTGGCTGCTGTTTTACAGCCAGACACTGGCCTATAATGGGGCAGCTCCTCTCGGAGCAGCTCACAGAGCAGAGTGTGAGCCACACGGACCCTGAGGGAACGAAGACCTGGCATGGCACTGGGCATCCCTCAGCTCATCTTGGGGTGACAGTGGAGATGGCACTTACTATGGAGTCTTATTTCCTCAAGGGTCCAAAGAACCCTAGACAGACCATAAGTGGGGTGATTGGTGTCACTTAGAAGGAAGAAGGGTGTACTTCCCAAAGTTGGGAGGAGGACCTGAGAAAACCCGAACACTTGGCGATGGAGAGATGGCTCAGTGGTTAGGAGTGCTTTGCTGCCCCTGCAGAGGACCAGGCTCCCACACTTACATCAACTCTAGCTCCAGAGGGATACAGCAATATCCTCTTCTGACTCTCTGAGTACCAGATGCATGTGGTGTGCTGAATTTATGTAAATACACACACACACACACACACACACACATACACACACACACATTAAAATAGGGGAAACTTGTTTTTTAAGATAGGCTTCTCTGTGTGGCCCTGGCTGTCCTGGAACTCACTCTGTAAACCAGGCTAGTCTAGGAATCATAGCGGTCACTCAGCCTCTCAGGGATGGGATTAAAGGTGTGTGCCCCCCAACACCTGGCTTAAAACATGGGAAACCTAATCCCAAAGGCTGGCCCACAGTGCTCACTCTGTTAGTACTGCCATTTCTCAGCAAACAAGGTCTGACCCAGCAAAGCATCAAGTCCTGATTCCTATTCCAGACATGAGCAAACCAAAGCAGGAGCTCATTTCATCAAACCTCTACAACCCATCCCTGGAAATCAGGCCTACGATGCCCTCTATACTTTCAACTAAGGGACTGAAAATCAGGGTGCTACAGTGTGAACCATCCACATCCATCCGTCTGTCCTACACCACCCGTCCATCCACCTACCCACGCAACAAATATTTATTGAACTCCTACCATGTAGCTGGCAACCTAAATAGATACTGGCATCAAATAGTGAACAAAACACAGAAGATGCCTGACTGTGTGGAGTTTATGTTCCTTCTTGGAGCACGACACTGAATAGTAAGACACTAAGCTGGTGGGCAACAGAGCCGAGCATCACTGTCTGGGAGAAAGTAGAACAGCATGGATAAGGAGGCCCAATTGCAAATGTGAGTGAGGGTTGGAACTGGCTAAGTGATTTTACATAGACCCTTGGTCTTCTCCAGTTTCAACTCTTCAGATTGCAGGATTTCACAGGTCACAGGAGCTAAGTGCCTGTAGGACACCGATGGAAAGGGACTCTGTGCACCAGCAGGGAAGCTAAAAGCCATCAGCCAGCCATGGGTGTGAGTGCATGTGTATTCCATGTGCCATGCATGTGTGTGGTTGTGTTGGGAGAGGGGGAAGCAGTTACCTTGTACTCAAAGCTTCGCTCCATGAGGGTGTGTGTCTAGTCTTATTGCATCTTGTTAGGTCATGTCATGTTCGGTTGATATCACGGGGACCTTTACAGAAGACAGAGGAGATATGAGGGGGGATGGGAAGAGCCGAGGAGGGAAACTGCCGTGGGGATGTAATATGAGAGAAGAATTTTAAGGATAGTTCCACTCACAGAGGCTAATGGCTCTTAGAACTTTCCATTTCCAGCATCCCACGGTCCCTGCAGAGGACACAGAAGAAGAGGCAGGAGTCACCCTGTTATTCTCAGGACCAACGAGAGGGTACGGGATGAACCAAGATGCCATGGAAGCAATGAAATGTGGCCATTTGACCAGGCAGGGAGAGAATAGTCTGTGTGGAGCGATGCATGGGTTCTGTCTCTGATCAGCTCAGTGGCCAGATCAGGTGGCGGTGGTGGAGATGCACAGGGCAAAAAGATACAGAGACACACTGGAACGTGCAGGTTCCCAGCTGCTCCCAGGCTTCTGTCAGGGTCCAGCCCTGGGCAGAGGGGCATGTCCTAATGTGGGCTTTCAGAACAGACTATGAAGGTAGACCACAAAGGGCCACAAGGGTGCCACTGCGGCTGCCTTCTCTGGGACCATGCAATTCATGGATTTTGTTTCCTGGGCAGTGCTTGAGATACGTTTAAAAACAGTTTTCTACACCATTTACCATAGCTACCACACACCCATTTTTAATACAATCTATATTTTTTTATATAATATTAATACACAGGGAAAATAAAAAAGAAAGGACCTGTTCTTAGATGGACACAGTATGTGCTATTGATTCCAAGGGGACAGCTGGAGGGAAGCCAGGCAGAAGCAGAGCTGGGAGCCGCTACCCGTCACTGCTCTGGGGGCATTACACAATATGACAAACGGCTCTGCCCTGGGAAAACCTACGAGAGAGGCTCCTGGCGAGGCTCACTGCTGCGGGTGTGGCTGCCGTAAGAGTAAGCACGCGCGCGAGGACCCTCAGGGCCCCCTCCTGGCTGGCCGGCCTGCACAGAGGCAGCCCCTGGATGGACAGAGGGCTGAGCCCCTGGATCATGCCCAAGGGGAACATTTACACATTGCCACTGCTGCTCTGCTTACCTTGTTTACTATCCCTACTGGAGGCAATGGGCTTTATTTTTAGGCATCATGTGATTCTCCAGTATTTTCCAGGCTCCGGCCTGAGTCACTTTGGTTTCAGAGAATTTCTCATAAGAGGGGAAGAAGAAGAAGAAGAAAAAAAAAAAAAATGCAAGGAAGTGCCTCTGTCTTGAAGTGGCTCTGTAGGTTTTAAAAATCGTAACTTTTAAATAGCTGTTTCAACGTGGAATGCATATTTTGCAATAAACTGCTGACTTTCCACGCGTCTCACACCCGGTAGAAGATTACTGATCCAACTTCCAAGCATATTACATGCCAAATCCAATCACCATCTTAGTTTAAATTTGTATTTTTTCAATTGCTCCTGGAGAAATAAAGACAGTGGGGATCCTTTGCTCCAATAAACGGTCCCCACATCCCATCCCAACATTAATAGACAGCAGAGTTCCTTGCCTGCTTTCACAGTACCGGGGAAGGGAGTGGTTGATGGAGCCAGCAGACTGAGCCAGCCCACAGAGAATAAAGACACACAGGCGTTGCCATGGCGACACCACAGTGGGTGCCACAGTACTTCTGGCATGCAGTGCTCACTTAAGAAGGAAGCTTATAAAGTAGGGTGGCCATTTCTGGCATACCCTTACTTAGTTACTTTAGATGGGCCACCCTCTAGCTTTGGTCTGAGTCCCTATTGGCACCTTTTCTGATGGTGGAAAGCCTGTCGTGTTCCAATAACACAACCTAATCGGGACTTCCCAGGAGAGTCAGAGCTCAGGAAGTGGGATGACGGGCAGAGCGCACTTCAGCTACTCCAGTCTCCTTATTCATCCGCATCTGGCTTCTGTGTCAGGCTTTGCTGTTTGTACCTAACCCACTTCCAAGCTGACTAGGCATGTGCATTAACAACTTCGTCTACACTTCCTTTCCCTTCACTTCCCACAGCACTGTGCTGACTGTCCCTCCCTGATGTATTGATAGCACACAATGCAACTTAACTTCGGCTGCTATCTTCTCTTCTCCACAGTTAGCTAGTGTTGAGGTTGTAGGCTGCATGTAAGCACGCATGCTCACAAGGGCAGAGCAAATACTGCATTGGCCTCCGATGGTTCCCAACACGCCACATTATTAACTAGGAACTCTCTACATCTCTTGTGACAGTCTTGATCATGACACCCATTCCAGTGATCCCTGTCGGTGCTGACACATTTGTATGACATTCATCCAGGACATGTGGGGGTGGCGACTAAGAGACTGTGGCAAGGTGATGGTAAGGGGTGCCCGCCATGATGTCACTATACTTAGGACTCCAGGCCGACACACTTAGGCAGATCTCCTCTGTCATGAAGAAGTGGCATGCATGGTACGAGATTTTGTTGAAAGGCCCATGTGGAGTGGTGCAATGATCAACCCAGTGGCTGGGGGAGGAAGCCAGAGAGACTTAGCCCCATGGATGCAAGAAACAATTACAGTGGTTTGTTCACTAGGAGCCTCTGATGAGGTCCTAGCTCTGTGGATCTTGGCTTGCTGTCTGTGGGTTCCATATCGAGAACCTGCTGAGCTGTGTTGCGCAGCAGACAACGCAACAAAGGAGTTCTAGGCTGGCAATCTTCCCCCTTTTCTAAAGCAGCAACAAGGGACCCGTTTACCTCCTCAGCCTCAGACTCAAAACATCTAAACAAAACCTGCACTTCATTGAACTGGAACATCGCCCATTTGGGACCTCAGCATTCTATTCTGTCTGCAATGTTCTAGACATGCTTGATCCAGCTAATCTCTCCTCATCCTAAATTTGTAGCTGAAGTTTTCTTTTTCCAGGAAACCTTGTAGAGGCTGCAAGGCCAGTTCAGATGGACTTTCCCTGAACATTCTCCGTGCATGCTCTCCTCATCTCCCAATGGCAGATTTCCTCACAAGACAGCAAGCCCTCCACTGCTGCCCCCACTCCCAAAAAACATAGTCTTGATCACTGTGTACACTCAGAATCCCTTACAATGCCTCAGCAATACCTCAGGAACCACATGAATGAATATGATTCAAGAAGTCTGTCACAAAAAATAAATAAATTAATTAATAACAAAATACAAGGGACCAAAGAAACAGAACTGTTCATTGTTCTAGTATTTTCTGAGCTGCTGTTTAGACACTGTGTTGTGGTCCCTGTTCCAGTGAGGTACACTGCAGGCGATGGAAACAGCTGGACAGTGAAATGTGCCGAATCTTCCCTTAGCTAAGCATGAATACTGCAATGACTCAAGTTCAAGAGACAGATAAACATCTCTGTGTCAGATAGTGGGAAACAAAACAAAGACGAAAAGGTAGAACTGGCTTGCAGTTCGGATTATTCCTCCAAAAAAGACTATATAAAGTCCTACAAACTGCTTTTAGGGCTAGGAAGGCTCAGTGGGTAAATGTTTGGTTGCATGAGCCTGCTGACCCCATCATGAGCAAATCTGCAAAGAGCCAGGTGCAGACTGCAGCATCTGTAATCCCAGCATTCCTGCAGTAAGATGGACAACTGCCTAGAAGCTCGGCGACACTCAGCCCTTGCGATAGGGGTGCAGAGCACAGTAAGATCCTGACTCTTACAAGGTGGAAAGTGAGAGCCCTAAAGTTTTTCTTCCACCTCTTGTAATGTTGTAATAATTTGCACACGTGCACACGCACGCACGCACACACGCACACACACACACACACTGCTCTATTTGCCCAGCATACCAAATGACTAAAAGAGACACTTAGAATAAAACAGGCTCATAGGCATGCTTGTGGTATCCTGCATATGGAATTCTACATTTGAAAAGCACTGTTCAAATGAAGAGCACCCAAAGAGTATACATTCTTTTCAAAGGCATGTGATACTGTTACTAAAAAGGCACTCAATGCTGTAGTTCATTATCTTCCCTCCATCCTTCCATCCCCTTCCTTCTTCCTTCTTCCTTCCTTCCTTCCTTCCTTCCTTCCTTCCTTCCTTCCTTCCTTTGGTTTTTCAAGGCAGTGGGTTTCTCTATGTAACTGTCCTGGCTGGCCTGGAACATGCTCTGTAGACCAGGCTGGCCTCAAGCTCACAGAGATCTGCCTGCCTCTGCCTCCCGAGTGCTGGGCATTTAGAGGCATGCTCTACCACTGCCCACTCACTACCTCTCTTAGAAACAAAAGCAACATAAAACACAATGGGAGTAAAAGCAACTTCTCTTCCCCAAAGGTGAGACGGGTGTCTATCTAGATTTTAGATGCTCAACCAATGCTCGTAGACTGCTTAGCAAATAAATGGAGAAACTCAGTCACATTTGAAGACTGCACCAACAGATCAGAGTATTCAGTCTTCAACACAGTTGTTTTTTTTTTTTTTTTTTTTAATACTATTAGGATTTACTCAAATCTACATCTATGGATTTAACAAGGATTATTAGGACATCTCGTTGTCACTGCTTAGGTACCTTCTGTTTTGGAACCACTTTTCTAGCATTCTCCTAACCCGATTTTAAGGCTGAAATACTGGTCTCTAAGGAAGAGAGAAAGCCCAATTCCCATAGCAACCTAAATCTCTCCACACTATATTTATATTTGAGAGTCTAATTTAAATACATTAGCGTATGTGAATCTTAATGTGTCTTGAGTCGCTAAGGGAAACCATAATGTTGAATTTCTTTTATGTTTTGTAAGTCTTCACATACAAAGCCTATCTCCCCAGACAGCTATTGAATTGCAGGAAGTATCAGGACAATTACACTTAGAAACATCATATTTCAAGATGACGTATGCACTTAACAGATAGCTGTCACTGTGACATGTAGATTTAAACAGGGTTGGGGGTGGTAGGCAAAATCAATTGAAAACACAGCTCCTCAAAATGTAGTCAGAATTGATATTACCTGGCAGCTATTCACCCTACATGAAAACCCATTCATATTAACGTTGTTTATAGTAGAGGTATGTTGTCCACTTATACAGATATCAACCAACTTTATGCTTCGAGTCCTTAGGAGAAGTTTCTTATCTGCATTGAAATGGTAGAGAAATTTAGCATGCGTCTCAGAAAGAATAAAACCAAATGTGTGGAGAGCATCTATTTTTATTAAGGAAGCCATCTCTGGTGTGATGTTAACACAGCACAGATGCCATAAAAGCAGGATTTTCTTTCCTTGCTAGCACAGACAGTGTCCTCTCAATTACTACTACATGGCATTACATCCACACCACCTCCCCCACTGTAATCTGGTCCTCTGTCATACAAGATGCTTTGAAGCTGCCAGGCATGCAAGTTAAATCAGCCTAAGGCACATCTGTGAGGAGAGATCCATCCACTGCAAAATTAACCAAGTATTCCAAAGTGCCAGCCCCCATCCTATTTCCAACCATACAAGCCATTACTTGTTTTCAAGGATACAGATAGCTAAGAAGAGCTCAAGCTTTCAACATGAAAACAGATTAGTGGCTGTAAGTTACGGATCTAGCTCCACCCACTTCATCAAGCACTTAGGGTTCATCCCCAGTCTTGAACAAAAAAGTCAGACTTGCAGTCTTGGGCGAAGGACAACTCATACCACATATATGCATTGCAATCACATTACAGAGGTTATGGGTCAGTGTTCTGAACAGAGAATTCTAAGTGAGCCCCGAGACCTACTACTATACATCACACCCACCCACACATGTGGAACTCATGCAACAGCTAGATTTGCAGCACATATCCAGGCTACCCAATTCTGGTAAACTTCCCAACTTAAGGCTTGGAGCTCTGAGTGCCGTTTGTGCTGTGTGTCCTGTCCTAACAGGTCACGTGCCAGGAACTGAGATCCTCATGTTCTACTATATTGTACACCGCCATGAAAAGTGCACAGACTCTGGAAAGGCCCTAGAAACCTGCATTCTATGAACAGCCTTTCCAGCACCTCTCCTGCCTTTCTGGAAATGTTTGACTTATTTTCTTGGCCATGTTCCCAATATCTGGGTGCAGGACTTCAAGAAAGTTGGAGCCTTCCGACTCTCTAAGGGCCTTTCTCCCATTATGGTCTTTAAAAGCTATATCCCACATGTGATGTACATCTTGTGATAATTTTTCTCTAGTAAAATCTTACTTCCCCACAATGTCGAATCTTCAGGACACATTTGATTAACGGGGGAGGGGTGTGGGGGTGTGATTAATACCATTCCTCCATAAATAAGGCCAACAAAAATAAACACCATCATGGCATGTGGGGTGCGATATCAGAAATCTCTGCCTTCTGGAATACATAAATACATACATACATACATACACACACACACACACACACACACACACACACACACACACACACAAAAAAAAAAGTATTAACTGTTGACTTCATCTGTTTCCTGGCTTAGTCACCAGAGGCTAAGCGCCTGAAAAACAAATTTCTCTTTCAGGCTCATGGTGATCTCTATCAAAAACAGCAAGGTTACTTTGTGGCTTTTGTGAGAGGGCTAGCCATCGTGGCCTAGTTCTGGGTAGAAGAGTAGAAGTGCTAACAAGTGCTAAAAGGGTTACAAAAATAAGATAAAGATGCATCATGATTGTGGAAGAAAAGTATTCTGAGCTTTACTATTCGAATTTTAAAAAATGCAGTTGAGTTTCAAAGCCAATCTGTCCACCAGTAACAGCTACAAAAAGGACATCAAGAAGGGAAATGGCAGCATGCCTGGGTTCTCAACGAGTCCTGCACATGTCTCCCGAATCCCAGTCCCGGGACATGCCGTCAGCACAGCTCTACTCTGACTCGAGACTGATGACAGCTGCTGACAGAAGCAGGTGACCGGTTTGAACTGCATCAAATTTTGCCTCCCAATCTCCCTGTGGTTTAATTTTCATCCAACCCTCCCTTCGGCTTCTGCTCCAGAAAATACATCTTCCCTTTTCCATTAACCCCTGAGCCCTTGACCTCACCTTCTCCTCCATGCTCAGGATCACAGTCCTCTAATCTCTCCTCTTCTTTCCCGGTTGGCTCCTCAGAGATTCTTCCCTGACCTTACAAATCTGATAACTTTGGGTTGTTCCCTAAAGCACACAATTAGAGCACGGTTCTCATCTCTCCCCGAGCTTCCCCCTCTCCCGACAACCACAGCTTCTTATTTTCCGCAGTTGTATCCTTGATAAAGGTCCTCACTTCCACATCCTACCTGGTCTTGCTCAATTGCTGCGACCCAGACTCCAGTGCCCAGTGTCCCAGAACCAGTTCTCCAAAGGGTGATTAATCACACCCTGGGAGTCAGCTCTCTACACACTACTTTCACGTTTCATTGCACATCATATTTCCACATTTAATATTCATGACCCTCTTTCTAGAAACTTCCCACTGTTTCTCTGTGAGACACAGATGAGGGAATTCTTAGATAATGAGGGCAAAGCAACATACTGTAGTTCCGCTTGGAAGAGAAATGTGGGAGCTGAGGCCAAAAAATTAAGGTCACAGTATGATTGTGGAAGAAAGAAAATATTCTAGGTCTCTGTGATTTCACACACTACTAATGCTTTGAATTCTCTTGACTGGTCTGCGCTCATCCCTTTGAAAGGCTTCTTCCCTTTACGCGTGTCTAACTACAGTGATCTGTGCTCAGCATTCTTTATCTACACACCCATTCATTCCAACAGTGGACTTGGACCTCAGTGTCCTTTATCCAACTCATTCCTTAATGCAGGCCTTGTCTCATCATTTCATGAATGATTTTCAAGTTGAACAATCCAACAAACTCTTCCAGGCTTCACTTTAGTTGACTCCTTGCAGAGTTAGAAACTGTCAATCATCCCAGCTCCTTCCTCTGCTTCCTGAAAGCCACTCCTTAGTTTCTTCCAATCTTTTGGCATTTTCTCTGCATTCCAGGAAAGTTTTTCCCACTACTCACATAATTGTTAGGAATTCTTGAAGGCAGCCCCCTCCTTATCATTCTGTATTCGCTTCCAGCTTCAAGATATGGAACACTCACAAATGTTTATGTCTTGTTTGGCATGGCGTGCGTGCACACACGCACGCACAAACACACAAACACAAACACACACACACACACACACACACATTTAGATAGTCTTTTGGATGCTGCAAAGAAACCTGAAACTCAGTGTGTGAAGATAAATACAATTTCTTCTCAAATCCAGCTCTCTCAGCACTTCCTGAATGATAACCTCATCTTTCCAAGTGTGGGAGACACAGCAAGAGTCACACTTGGCAGCTGCTTGCTCACCCAGCATCCACCCATTACCAAAGCCCAGTTACTTCCCAAACATCCCAGACATATGTATTCTTTCCTTCTGCTGTGTTATCCCACGGAAGAAGACCTCATCTACAAGACTGGTAAGTATACAAGCTGATCTTATTATCTCAAACAATTATTTTTATTTATTTATTTGGTTTTTCGAGACAGGGTTTCTCTGTGTATCTTTGGAGCCTGTCCTGGAACTTGCTGTGTAGAGCAGGCTGGCCTTGAACTCACAGAGATCCACCTTCTTCTGCCTCCTGAGTGCTAGGATTAAAGGTGTACACCAGTACTGCTAGGTCAATTTTTTTTTTGTGAAACAAAAATATTTCAAAAATCTTTTTTAAGATGTCATATTTCCAAGGGACACAGATTCCCTGGCTATAGCTAAGGATTCAGATAGAAAAGAAGGAAAAGATTTCTAAGCAGTGAGGAAAAGTATGATTATAAAGCTACCTGTATTTAGTATTAATCATGTCTAATCCATACTGACTATAGTAAGATGGGCAGAAAAAAATCCTTATTGTAATAAGTCTGAACAATGGGCTCTGCATTTGAGATGGAAAAAAGTTTCTGAGAGTTTCACAGTTAAATGGCCTAGTACACAACACAACTAGCATTTATAATAATTACACCATTTCTCCAGAGCACACCTCATCTGGTCAAGTTGGCTGTTCTAGGTATGTGTCCTCAATGATTTCCCTTTTTAGGACAAGGACGTATACTAAATGAAGGATCCACATTACATACAAAAAGCGATCACTAATTTTCTTTGAGTGCTTACGGAAAATGGACCACGCTTAACAGCACAAGTCAGTTTGTATTATGGTCTGTCTTGCCGGCTACTAAGCCATACAAATATTTTAATGAAGATCTAAGCAGACTACTAAAAACTTCTTAGACAAAAATTAAGAGAGAAAAAGAAATCCATCTCCAGGGGGATTATCTTCACAGCATGTGTGGCTCTGCCTTTACTATCGGAAATCAAAATCGTTAGATTCATGACAAATGGGTCACAGAAAAACCAGTGTGAAAGCAGACAACACTAAAAGCATGGAAGCACCGTCAGCTCCACGCTCAGACTGAAGCAGAGGAGACAGCCCGAGCCGTTCTCCACAAGGACAGTGACATACCCGGCTGTGGGGGAGTTTGCATGGTGAGACTTCTTGGGCAGGTTGAAGATCTGTTCGCCAGGTCAGGGGGAGGAATTGCATCTTGCCCTTGTCGTGCCTCGACAGGATCGTACTCCTTCCCATCATAGTTAGCATCGTAGAACTTCTTAAACCACTGAATAAAATCCAGGTTGTCTTGGAAACGCCCTTTCACCAGCTTCTCCACTGGAATTACCTGCAACGTGTGGTCACTCCATGAGTCACAAACCTCAGGTTTCTTTAGAGTGTTATGAAAATGTATCCCAAGAACGGCTTGCCTGCGGGTCTTCTGATGAACAAAATTAAGAAAATTGTATATATGTGTCCGTGATGCCTGCTTGTCTGTATGTGCACCATGTGTGCATGGGGCCTGCTGAGACCAGAAGAGGGCGCTGGATCCCCTGTAACTGAAGTCACACATGGCTGTGAGCCACCAGGTGTTGGGGACGAAAAACTGGACCAGAGTCCTCTTTTAAACCACTGAGCTGTCTCTTTGGTGACTTACAGCTCTTGACCATCGACTGTCTGCCTGCCTATTTTCTCAGCAGTATTCTAGAATTAACACAATTTTAACTATTTAAAGAACCAATTAAAAAAAAAAAAGAGTGGATTGTCATGGAAAATGTAATACTTCCTGAATAAAGGAACATCCTTAGCTGTCGAGATGGGGGGTGATCTGCCGGGTCTGATGGTAGCATGCGCCTGTAATCCTAGCCCTTGAGAGACCAAGGCAGGATTATGAGTTTGAGAACAAACTGAGCCACACAGTGAGGCCTCATCTCGGAAAAGCCAATATACAAAACCAGAGAACAAAATAGGGGACTTCTCTCATGTGTAGGATATTTATAGTTTAACAGTCTCCCCACAAAAATATACAGGCTTGGGATGTTGTGCGGTTTCAAAGGTGAAATGCTTTCCTGCTTCTTTGTGAACCCTTGGCCCAGCTGTAGTGAGATAAACTCCTATAAGGATTATAGCTACCACCTAGAGCACACGAACCAGGGGCAGGCCAGTGAAATCCTGAATCAATGGGTCACCAGGAACAGAGCTTACTAAAGTGTAGAGCGGCAAGCATCCCAACTAACACAGTGCAGGGCGCAAAGGTTCATGGGATTGCAGAGGCAGAGAGGAAGGCGCTCATTAAGGGGGGTCATGGGAACATGCAAAGAAAGCCATGGCTTGCATAGCAACTTCAAAACTCGAAACTCAGCTTTTCAGAGTAACCTTTCCACTACAATTCAAAGAATCAGCCAGGATTCCCTGCCTGCTCTCCCAGGAACCTTTGGAATGTGGCAGAGAAAGAGGAATGGGGGGGGGGGGAGGTCCTTGACTGCTTAGCTTATTCAGTGGGTCACTATTTTTTTTTTTTTTTTTTTTAAGGAAAATGGAATTATATCATGATGCTTCCCACATAGCACAGTTACTAGATTTTGCCTCTTCTATCATCGGGTGACAACCAAATGAGAACCATGGGAGAGTGAACTAAGTCTTGAGTCAGAATGCAGATGTGTATGTGTGTCCAAGACAGAAGAAGCCCAGTGTGCAGGAGACACAGCCTTGGGGCATGACAACATGAATGGAAACTGAAGAGACCACCCTGCAGCAGCAAAGCGTTGCCGCCTTGGAAACCATATGCCATTGATGGTCATAAAGGCCAACAGGGACACGTTAAAAAGAATAGAAAATGGTGGCCATAGGTTCTCCTCCACAATCACTGACTTCACTAGCTGAGTAGTTGGCTAGGTTTCCTGTGCCAGGCATGACTTTCCTATTGATGAAAGGGCAAGAAGCGAGCTGTTGGCCACCTCTGAAGTATGTGTGCCACGAGGGCACGCTGGTTACCATGCCATCCGGTGCTGCCTCCCTCCTTGGAATATGCCTGGGACTTTCTGGTACAATGAACAATTAATGAAAAAAGAGGCCGTGAATTTGAAAGAGAGCAAGGAGGGGCGAGTATAGGAAGGTATGGAGGGAAGAAAGGGAAGGGGAAAAATGATCTTATAATCTCAAAAGCAAATGAAACAACTGGAAAAAAAGAACAGAAAGCCCTTAAGCATCAACCATAACTTGGAGGAAAAAGTGAGGGGAGAACCTTCGGCTACCTGTTTAGCTAAGTCATCAGTGATATATTTTTCCAAAAATATTTAAGTGCAGCTGCAATAGAAAGCAACATAGGTGCAGAACAAAATAAAGAGAAGTTTCTGGAAGGCGCATTTTTCATCAAGCTGCTTCTGGTCCCGGAGCCTAGGGTGCTGCCATGTCCCTCCTCTCCCTCCCTCGAACTCTCACTGAATTCCAGGCCCGTTTGTACCTCATTGACTTTGCTGGATGTTTTATTACAGTTGATGTCTGCTGCTTGCTTTCGGAGAGACTGACTGACAACTGATAAGTGACTTGGAGCACGAGGTCCTTCCTGAACAACTGAAGCAATTTGTCTGCTGCCTACGTGTGAGAATTTTACATGATGGTGGACACGGTAGCCACAAGGCAGCTCTTACTGCTGTTGACTTAATTTTGCATTCCCAGTTGGGGACATAAGCTTCAAAGGAGCCCTCTAACACACTGGGCATGACAGACATGATGGGTACATGACACTTACTGTCTCTCAAGGATTTGGGCAATCACAGCACCCTGGTGCTCCTGGGCTGACAGGCTGGTGAGGCCAAGGCCAGTCTCCTGCCATTGCAAACTTGTTTTTCAACATTCTTAGATTTTCTGTGCGTTCACTTACAGAAAGATGCACAGAGCTCTCTGATTTGATTCACAGCCAAGTTCCAGCCAGACCCCCCCACCCCGTGTGTGTGTGTGTGTGTGTGTGTGTGTGTTTCTTCCTTCTAATGTACAAGCATGTACTCTCTGAAAAGTAAGGAAAGCCTGTACAGCTGGGCATGTGGAAAAAGAGCTACCTGGAGATTAGCCACAGCAAAAGGAATAAAAGTAAAGATTTCACAGAGGAAACATACATACTGTTTCTTCTTGAGAAGGGGGACTTGCATGTGTTGTCCAGGATGTTCTTAAATTCCCAAGGCCTCAGCCTTTGGAACCAACAGGTGTGCACCATCATGCCTGGCTAAGTCCATACAATTTAAAATCAGCATTCCCAGAAGAGACGAGCCAGGTTTTCTGCTTCTAATCTAGGGAAGTGATGGCCTGTGTGAATTACTATACTTTTCTTAACCTTTATACCTTATAATCTAGTACCCACTTTGTATCCTGTAGCCTATTTATTCTTTTACAATACTGCTCTTTTAAGAGTTGTTTCTCATAAGCTGCTTTATCTCTTTCCCCTTTGTTTGAAATTCATATCCTGTCATGCTTATTCATTCTAAGACATATGGCCAGTCATACTCATTCTAAGAGAAATGCCCTGTGTAACGAACACATACAGTAAGAGAACATTTGAAGAGCAGTCAGCACTTACTGAGAGAGACTAGCCGATCTTAGCCCCTGAGTCCCTTGTTGGGAGGACAGAGGACAGGAGGACCTTGTGTCATTCTAGGGCAAAGCTATGCTTCAAAGGTGGAAAGCAACATTCCCGGGATGATGGAGTCTGAGGGATGCACTATGCTGGACACTTCACAGGCATCTCCTCATTATCATATCATAACCACGAGGAAGGAGGGCCCCAGTCCTCTTTCACAGAGGGGCTGTGAGACACCTAGAAATTTTATATTACTTGCATCAGTCATGGAACTGAGACTCAAACTCAGTGTGGTTCCTGTTAACAATTTGTTTTTCCAAAGGGACAAAATACCCAAAGGACCCCAGAGGCCTCTGGTGAACACTCAAAGCCTCTCATTTGCAACACGGAGAAGCTAAAGACCTAGGGCTCTAACATTCAGGACTTCTGCAAAGAGGTTTGTGTCTGATGGCTACAGGGTTAAGGATTTCCTAAAACTAAAACCTCACAGGCATGGTGTGGGTGAGTGGGTGGGTGGGGGCAGGGCTGTTGCTTGTATGTACAGTCCCCCACATGGTGAGATATCCATGTACATCCCTCAGACGTTTTCATCTTTGATTACTACTGTAAGGGCTCTGGATCGATGGCTAAGGCATGGATAGTGCTCTTCCAGAGGACTGGAGGTCAATTCCCAGCGCCCACATTGAGTAGCTCTCAGTCACCTGTAACCGACTCCTGGATAATCCCACACCATTTTACAGCCTTTGCAGGCACTGCACTTACATGTACAAACCTACATACACACAATTTAAAAACAATAAAATACTAAAAGCAGTTTTGAAGAAAAGAGTGCATTTTACAGGGGTACTAACATGCTCCTTACCTTATCAAATTCATCCGCTAAATGATGCTTGCAGAAGTGTAAAATTGTGAATATACTCATGCTCCAACTTTGCTTGGAATTTTACCTTCTTCAAACTAATGCAGCCCGGGAAGAGCATGTCCATGAACTGGCAATAGGCTGCTCCTAAGAAAGAGACAATGGGAGGCACGCATGAGTCTAGCTGAACCCAGATGTGATGGAAGTCATGATTGCAGGTACCAGGGCACACAGCAGGGCCTCCGCACATGGGTCCCATTACACTTACACCTATTACAGGCAGGGGCCGGGGACCAGCACCCTGGCAGTACAGCACCCATCAGGACCATTGTGTATTCAGTTCTCAGTACCAACTTGTGGAATCCTCCACTGATGCCAAAGAAGCCATGGTAAGAATCTTGCGTTTCTTCTCAGAGGAAAAGGACACATCCTTGCCCTTCAATCTAGCTAGTGTCTTGCCCCCTGTCATCAAAGTCAACTTAAGAAGAAAAAGTGCAGAACATGTAACCACAAGAGAGGCACACAGGTTCTCATGGGATGTGTGGCCCAAAGACACGCGCTCATGCTGTTTTATAGCCATCTTGTGAAGTGACTTGGCTGGAAACTGTTATCACTAAGCCTTCTAATACCAGAAGCAGCTGCCTGCCAATCTCGGTCCAGCCCAAGAGCCACAGGCTTTCCTCATTAGCATAAAGGGAGGAAGCCAGGGATCAGGTGCTCAGAGTCATGCTGTTTACAACCAGGAGAAAGGTGCGAGGAAATGTCCACTAGCTCCCCCACCCCAGCCCCCCACCACCCGTGAACAGGAGAGATGGTCTCAGCAAAAAGGTTTTTACTTTTAAACAGGAAGAACTATTGAAACATGGTAGAAAAAACCCCAGCAAGATGCATTCACTTGGCTCTTATCTGCATGGTAAAGATGAAGAGCATTTAACATGAGAAACTGTCATAGTTGAATCGTGTCTCAGAAGAGGAGTACCAACAGCAGAACAAGTGGTGTGACACTTAAAACCTTTTCTTTTCTCCACTGGTCTCCAGATAGCTCGCTCTATTTCTATCACACGTTATCGGTAGTCTTTCTGGACCATGAAGGGCCATGGGAGGCCTCGCCTTCCAAGTAGGTGACTCTGCTTTGGCTATAGGATACTGCTGTGTCTTAGCCAAATCCTCTCCTGAGGAGACAAAACGCTGGGAACCCAAAGGTTGTGGGAACCGGAAACGCTGTGCTAACTCATTCTTTGTAGGTAAGGCAAAGAAAGATGAAACAGGCATCTGGCTTTCCCTTAGATGCCAACACTGTGAATTAAGAGTTTCTTCCCCAAGCATATGGCTTCTCTTAAAAACAAGACAAAGCATAGCAAACCCAAACCCCAAACACTGGGGAGGTAAGAGAAAACATCAGGATATTGTGTATGTGTGGTGGAGGGCACACAATTATCCAGTCCAGATGGAGCAACCCACACCCTGCAACACAATCACACAGGTAGGCATGCAAGTATTGCCCCGATGTGCTCTGCAAAGCTAGCCTCGTTTTTCTAGAGTTTAGTATTAAATTTGCCTCTGAAGACCCAGATGTTACATATTCTCATGAACCAACCATCCAAATGCTCCACTTTTCAAATTTAAAAATAAATAACACTGTGGGGGGTGTGGGGAGGTCAGTAAAGTGAGAAAAGTTAGAAAAAAAAATCTCTAATGTCTATCACCCAAGTGGCAGCTAACCCCTGCTTGTATTGTGGCATACACCATTTATTTATTTTTACTAAAATGTAACAATACCTTTAAAATGCGATTATTTCCATTTTTATGCACACTTGTTTCTGTGGTGCTGGGAATCAAACTCAAGGCCTTTCTATCACACCTCAGGTCCTTTGGGTCATTTAATATTCTCTCAAATGTTTTAATGGCATTCCGGTATTTACATCATGCCTAGGAACTTCCCTCAACCAAGATCCCATAAATATTCATGCATAGTTTCTGGAAGTGCTTTCATGATCTCCAGTTTTACATTCAAATTCTGAATCCATGTGGGATTTATTTTGGTTTGTGATAGAAAGTATGGTTCTAATTTTAGTTATTCCAAATGTTAGTGGAAATCTGTCACTTTTGACTCCTCTCATTTGGGCACCTTCTTACCTAGGGAGACATGGTGGTGGTGCCCACCCTTAATCCCAGCACTCAGGAGGCAGAGGTAGGTGGCTCTCTGAGTGTGAGGCCAGTCTGGTCTACAGAGCAAGTTCCAGGATAGCCTGGTCTAAACAGAGAAACCCTGCCTTGAAAAACCAAAAGCCAACCAACCTACCAACCAACAACTTCCTTTCTCTCTCTCAAAAAATTCATGTATGTATGTATGTATGTATGTATGTATGTACATATATATTAAACACACACACACACACAATTTACCTTTCTGGTGTAGGTTTTGAATTTAAAACGCATACAGAAAATAAGCCTTTTAAAAACATTCAGATATAATTCACATACACAGTCTTTTAAAGAGTGTGATTCAGTCCGTGAGATTAGGGTATATTCACAGGTTAACAGCAGTTAACCGATTCCAGAAGATTTTTATTAGCACACAGACTTCACGGCCATTCTCTGCTCTCCATCCTCTGCATTGGCAACTGTTGCTCTTCTAACTTCCTGTCTATCTGCATTTCCCCAGATTTCACGGAAAGGAGAGCACCCATTTTGACCATTGAGAAAAACCTTTCAAGGTCCATTGGAACCCTAACCCTTTTCAAAGATAATATTTCATTATACAAATCACCATATTTTATCAATCCATCCATCAGTCAGTGGGCATCTGGGGTATTTGGGGACTACTGAGCAAAGCTGCTAAGAACATTCGTAAGTTCTCAAATGACATATGTTTTCATTGTCTGTAAGGTGGAATCTCTGTTGAGTCATGTGGTGTCTCCCTGATAAACATCTTGAAGACTTGCCCATCTGCCTTCCACAGCAGGCACACCATCTTACTTTCCCACCACCAGCAATGCAATCAATGTCACACTCGCTATTGTCTGTTATTTTGATCCTAGCTGTCCAAGGCAGATGTTGTCTCGCAGTGAGTGGATTAGGTTGACTGTACTAATCACTAATGGCACTGAATGTCTTCCTGAAGCGCTCTTGGGCCAGTTGTATACCGTCTCTGGAGGAACCTTTGCAAATCCTTTGCCTGTTTTTAAACTAAGCTACATTTCTGTTGAGTTGTAGGAATTGTTCTCGACACAGCTCCCTTAGCAGACACTTGATGTGCAAATACTCCCTACCCCCCTTGTTGTATGGGTTCTGACAGTAACACAAGAAGTGATGCTTTAAAATTTTGGACTAATCTGATTTAACCTTAAATTGCTTGTGCTTTAACAGTTAAGAAAGGTGTTAAGGATCCACACCTACACAGCCTGCTCCAAGGTGGTGAAGATTCACACCTACACTGTCTGACCCCAGGCCTGTTACTGGCCACAAATGTTTAATACTAAGAAATACTCTTAAATTTTACTAGTAATTAAGTCAAACAGAGACAAAAAACTTTCCCCTTAATTTGCTATGACTGATCATATCCATTGATATTTCTAGTTCTGAATTCTTTGCATTTCTGGAATAATTCCTACTTGCTGAGCCTTCCTGAAGTCTGGCTTATATTCACAAACACTCAGGATTTGATGTGCCTATTTACAAGTGAGCTTGTCTATGGTGTTGTGTACTACCTTAGCACAGTTCCTTATACTAGAAAGATAAGTTGAGAAGCATTTCATATTTTTGAAAAGCTAGAGACTGCAGCTAAAAATAAATGGCTCAGTTGATTCCTAACAGTAATTTAGTGCCTGTGTGGCTCGGCTTTTCACGCCTTCCTATGCGCTTCAGAGCCACATGAGCATTGGGGCTGAAGGGTAACTGCTCTGTAGGAACTCATGTAGAAGAACATGCTACTTGAACACCTTCAGCGAGGATATGTTACATGGATGTTCTGGTGTCATGACACGTCAGCTTTTCTAGAGTCGGAGGAGATCTTGAGCTGACGTGAGGAGCTGTGCAGAAGTCACGTTGCTGTCACAGCTAGGTGTGTGCACTTGGTCACTTCCACTTCTTGGTTCTGGGCATCTTTTAAGGGGCATGCCAATAACGCATCATGAAATGGTATCTTGAAGTCAGCTGGGGCCATCGAGAGCATCTCAGGGACAAGGAACTTTACCATGGCATAATCCAAATGGCCATTTGATGGGAACCTTGTGCTCTGGGTCACACCTCATCTTGCCTTCTCACTGAGTGGCTCCTGCAACAATCCCCATCCCCCCTTGCCATGTAAATTCTCCCCGTAAGAGGCCAAGCCTTCGGAAAATTTAAATATAAGATCAAAGCTATCAAATGGGAGGGTGCTACATCCACAGAGAGGCTGACTATAAGGTGCTACCTTCAGTCTGAGGGATTGAGCTACAGCTTTCAATTAACCTTACTACTGATGAGGGGAAAGAATTGCAGCCTTTACTAAATGGACATACTGATGTGGCCACCTCTTTCATTATAGGAATCAACAGGTAAAGGACACCACATTTTCTTAAGCTTCCATCCGAGAGGAGGAAGGCAAGGGAGGAGGACAAGTCCTGTGCTGGCCCTCGGCTCTGAAGCCTTCCCCATCCTGAATAGGTTGGGACATGTCGCCATCCACTTCTGAGCCAACAGTATTCTTATCTGCCAAATGTCAGGGTTGGGTAAAGCACTCGGCTCTAAAATTAGATGACTATCTAATTCTCAGGCTGTCATCAACTTCTCTTTTAAAGGCAACTTGAAGTTTCTGCTAATTAGAAGACAGTGACATTTCACCTTCACATGTCCCAGACACTTGTCAACATTCTTGCTTCTGATCCCCATCTCTTATGGTAGTTTATGTCACAGAGGCCCCCATGTGCTGCTTGCTCCCAGGGACACTGGCTCCTCTCATCTCTGCTGACTTCTTTTCACACACTCCTCTTTGAGCATCTGACATTTTCTTACTTAACAATATAACTATTTTCTGCCATCTCAACAGCCACATATTGGCAATTAAAATGACTTTCATAACAAAGCAAGACAGATTCTGAGACTGTTTGTATACTGCAATCGCAGAGGCTTGCTTTCTCTTTGTGTTGGCCTGGTCACTCTTGAAACTGATGCTCTTGCAGGACTGCATCTGCTACCAAAGGCCAAACCCCTATTGGAGGAAGTGTCCCTGTGGAAAATCAGGGCTCACCAAAGAGGAAAGGTACAATGCAAAATACACGGTTCTATTTCCTTCGGGGCCAGCAGAAAGCTCTCCATATACACAAACCTGAGGTTTTAAGAGTTGAATGGTGAGGCTGGGAAGATGGTTCAGTTGGTAAAGTGCCAATCACAAGGACCAAGAGTTTAAGCCCTGGAACCCATATAAAAAGCAGGGTACTGTGGCATGAGATTGCAATCCCAATGCTGGGGGAGGCAGTGATGGAGGGGTGGATCCCTGGGTCTACTGGCCAGCTAGCCTAGCTGAATTGATGAATTCCAGTCCTAGGGAGAGACCCTATGTCAAAAAGGAAAGTGGATGGAATTCCCTGGCTACCCAGCCTAGCCAATCAGTGAGTTCCAGGTGAGACACTGCCTCAAAAAACAGCGTTAAGAACAAATAGAGAAATTCATTTAGTGCTGACCTGCACAGGCACACAAACAGGAATGTGCATAGTTCCACACAAACACATACAGACATGCTCATCCATTCCTCCCCCAACACAAGGAGGCTTGCAGAGTACCACTAACAGCTAGCCTGGCTAGAGAGATTCTGATGACATGTGACAACCAGTGAGAGCTGTGAGTGGATTAAAGTCCTGCCTATGTTATGGAAGACACAACGCATCCTCTATCTTCCAAATGGAAATTTCAGGGTAGTAGAAGTCAAACTCCAAACAGTCCTTGTCTGAGATGTAGGATAAATATTTTTATTAAAAGATAAACTATAGAGAAACACCTAGAGAGCAGGTATGGACAAGGACTACTGTTTCAGCGTTACTTGGAAAACAACTTCCACAGAAAGCCACCATTAAAACCTCACTGAAAGCTAGAGCATTCAAGCCACACACCCTAGCCCTGGCCCCAGTGCTATTTGTCTGCTTGTCGTGGCTTATCCAACTACCACATTACCCTACCACTCCTGTTTAAACTTGTGTCAAATGTTCCAGGGGAAAATACAGAGCGTCAAGCTTGTCTAATGACACAGGAAAAGTTGAAGGGACAAGTACAGGGCAGCTGAGGAGTAAGCCTGCTGGCTTGAAGTACTAGCAGAATTTTTGCCTGTTAAGGGTTGAGCTGGTCCTAGGTACTTAGTTTCACACCGCTCCCAACGTGTGACTTCCGCTGAGTCAACATGCTCATCAAGTTTTACCAAACACATCTTGCCGCATGCACAGACACTTGGCTTCCACAGCCCAGTCCAGAGGGGTGGGGGTGGGGCTCAGCACAAAATGTCACTGGCTTCCACGGAGGGGAGCTTGGTACTGAATGTGGAGGCAGAGGTCTGAGTCTGAGACCAGAGCTAGAGTTAGAACCTAGCATTCTACATACAGGGGGAAGGGGGACTTAAAACAAGCCTTTATCACAAAAACAAAACCAAAACAAACAAAAAAAGAAGTTAGTGAGGTATATATGACAGCCACTGAAGAGATTCAGTTTTCTATTGGGGTCATGAAGAAAGGAGGTTCTAGAAGGCTATGACATTGGGGGTATTAAGCTTCCCACATGCAGTAGGGAGGGTTTCACACACGTGTTTCTAGTATTACTTCTACACGTCCCCAAAGTTTTGTTCTATTTGCCTATTTTTGTTTGTTGTTTGTTTTTAGACTGTAAGACAGACTGAAATGAAGGTAAGCCTGACTTACAGGCAAGAATCCAAAAAGATCTGAGTGTCCCTATCTAACAATTGTGGTGACAGGTCACCTCTAAAGAAATGCCTATCTCTTTAGGTGGCACATGGAGATGCCCCTTTGCTTAAGGGTGAATGAAAACTAGTAAACTGCTGGGTAGGGTGGCGCACATCTTTAATCCCAGCACTTTGGGAGGTAGAGGCAGGTGGATCTCTGTGAGTTCAAGGCCAGCCTGATCTACACACTGAGTTCCAGGACAGCCAGAGTCACATAGTGAGTCCCCTAAAGAAAATTACTTCATTTAAAGGGCCCAGTAGCTGAGTTTAGAAAAGACCAGAAATATACTGCAATACAGTATAATACAATTGATTAAAACAGAGAAATAGAACAGAAAACCCAGCAGAAACACAAAGCCACTCCAAGTGTAAAATAAATGCAGTACCACAGACACTCTGAGGGAGTCAGAAGTAAAGAGAAACCAGCCATCACCCCCAGAGGGGGGTCAAGTGAAACTTTTAGTGTGGCTTCTCAGTCCTCCAGGATTTGAGGGTGGTCAGGAAGCAGGAAGGAAGGAGGGCACGTGGGAGCCCTCAAAGGACATCTGACTGAAGCTAGGAAACAGTGAAGGGTGTGTATGGACAAGTGTCAGTTACAGGCAGATAAGTAGCAGGCTTTAGACGCCACAGGGTGTCAGCGCGAGTTAGCGGAGAAGGCTCCAGGGAACCAACACTGACTTCTGGCTAAAAGATGCTATTCTAAAGCTCTGATTTTCACAACGGATCTGTTTTTTGGAGCACATTAAATTGAGGATAAGAACCCTATTTCCTCAGAGAATTTCTCCTGATGCTGCCAGCATCATTCTAGGGTGTGGTACCCACGGAGAGGATCTGAGCACATGCAAGATGGATGGCCTATAGTTCACTTCCGCAGAGCACAGCTTTGCCAGTGGCTCTTCTGGTGACAGAGGTTCCTGTCCCCTGGACTAGGAGCCTTGTCATCCCTCTTCAGGTGCAAACTCAGGTCAGGGCTCCTCACTCTGGCACTTCCTCTCAGTCAAGCTCACTAGTGGTCACACACACCAACAGTGTCCTTAAGCAGCCATGTTCTAAAGAAGGATGCGCCTTCCCCCACAGCTCCCCAAGAAGGGGCCTAAAGGCTGGAGACAGTTCAGCAGACCCAGCTTGGCATGGAAGGTCACCAGCAGCCACAGAGAACTCTGGAGCAGCTCCCACAAAGCGTCCATGCACACTGCGCTATGTAACAGGATACTGTTGTATAATGAACAGATTTATTGACATTTCTCAGGTTTGTCCCAGGACACTTCGTTATCTAAGCACAATTCCAGTATTAGAAAGAACACAAGTTAATGTGAAGACTGCACAGTATTTACTTTAGGGATTTAGTCATCTGACCAAGCAGAAATGACAGAGGAGTTCATGAGGGGACGGGGGAGGGAAGAGCCAGGAAATTACTCTTTTTTTTTTTGGTAATGGTGGGTTCTTCTAACATATTTAAAGTTGACATATGTACTTTCTCTAAACCTGGATCATTTCTTTTTCTAAAGTTCTTCTTCCATGAACTGCCATAAAATGTCATCTAGAAGAGAGAGAGAGTAGAGGCCAACTTCCCTGGCAGTGACTCAGGAGAAACTTCAGGAGACCATGCTGGAGTTAATGTCCTTTCTATATGCCTCTCATGGCCACAGCACATGGCCAGAAAGTCTTATGTGGGCTAAAACCCAGGGAAGAACCACACCCCCAGAAAGGAGAAAACAGAGAGAGGTCACAATTATGTAACAGTATCAGGGTGGAAAGAAACTCTACCCTGAAGAGCAATGGTTGTTTTAGGCAATTCAATTATTCTGTTCCCAGGGTGCCATCCTAAAAGGTCCAAACATTTAGCTGTGATTTCTGACATCTCTTTTCTTTTTCTTATGTCACAGCTGAAAGACTGTAAGTTAAAAAAATACAATTCAGAGGCAATGAATTGAGGAAATGCATTATTCTGGTGGCCAGTAGGATGTGTAACCGCCTGACAATGCGCAGAAACCAGAGGCGGACAGCACATCAGATGTCACCAGGCCACCCTGCCCACCGGTGCTGGGGACTGAGGGATGGTAAGAAAGGCTAAGCGCCTGGTATTGGCCAGGGCCTTGCTCTCCCTCTGTTTTGTCTATGGGTGAGCTGACAACCGGGACTTGAGAACTCTGGATAGGAATGTGTCAAGAGAAGCGACAGGTCCTAGCTTGATGTGATCTGTGTTGGTTTTGCTGGGTCCTCAGATGCTTGCCCATACTGCATCTCAGTACTCAGTCAACCCTTGCCGGCTCCAGGGATAAAAAGGAGTGTAGAGCTCAGAATCCTTTACTGAAAGCCGCCACCTTCCTCTTCTCAGCTTGACCGACCCATATTAGCAGCCTCATCGCAACGGAAGGATTCCAATTCCACTTTGTAATACCTACTGACCACTCACCAAATCCGCATGGCCACTTGGCCAAGGACTCAAACAAGGTGAGGACAAATCTTTCTTTTCCTTGAATACACACTGCTTGCTACCTGAAGCCGTACTGTGCATGTTGCCTCAAGTCCTAATAGACTTCACAGAGATCACTTAATTAACCACACTTACTTCCTACCTCAGACTTTTTTTTTTTAATCCCCAAAATGTCCCTTTTTAACACAGATATTTCTCATTCTTCAAAGATCAGTCCAGTGTCACCTTTCTAGGAAGCTTGTTCTGTTCTCAATGTCGGCCTCCCACCGCAATGGCCAAGTGCCCCATGATAGACTGATGTGCAGGCTACCAAGTTATTGTGCCCGGATGACATGTGGACAGTCTTTAAGACTGATGCTATCTTTGGATCGTGACTGACCCTGAATGACACGTGTGTTAAAAGGCTCGGTGGTGCTTTGGGAAGGTGGCAGAACCTTGGGAAGTGGGTCCTTGTGAGAGGTCCTTTGGTCACCAGGGACATACCTCTGGTGGGATATGGGGCCCTAGGGCTTTTCCTTTTCCTGTGTTTTGCTTCTTGGCCATGAGCTTGGCCATGAGTCTGCATCACATACTCTTCCGTGATACGTTATTTCCCCCACAGGCCCATAGAAACCAGCCATTGTGGCCAGGCGTGGTGGCTCACACTTATAATTCCAGCATTTAGGGGGCAGTATCAGGTTTCAGTCCTCCCAAGGACTGAAAGTTCTCAATACAACAACAACAAAAACCAAAGCCCCAGCAACAACAATAAACCCCCAAACAAACAAAAAAGCCAGAAGACATAGTATTTTGGGCCATGGGTAGTGGTGTAGGACCATAATCCAAGTATTTGGGAGATCACTACATCTTAACCACTAGATCACTAGGGACACACTTGGGAAGATGAGGCAGAGGACTGAAGTTTGAGGCCAGCTTAAGCTAAATAGGGAGACAGTCTCACAATAGAACAAGTAAAGGTAAGCATGTTACCAAACAGAAAAGTCTAAGGGTGGCCAAGATCAATCACAATTAATGCACTCGGTCAAGTCTTAAAACCCACAGGTTCCTGGCTCCACCTTTAAGAAGCTGCCTGGGCCCTGGAGACACAGCCCCAGGTCTAAAAGTCAACAGTGTTTATGCCAGGCTCCAGTTAGTTCCAGAACCCACACCATCCTTTTGATGAGCACGCCCCTTTTATCGAAGCACACTCACATGCTTGGGAACAGGTGCAGCCCAGCATGGATAAAGGACAGTTGTGAATCTCCAAGACATTCCACCCAAATTGTGAAGGTTATACACTGACTACATGTGGCAATTTCCCCGGTAACAGGAAATACTTAGATCAAAATACAGGGTGCAGCTAAGAACATTGCTTTGTATATATATTCCTCAAGTTGTTAAAAATTAAAAATTTAATAACGTTTATTTTTATTAAAAATTCACAATTTTAGTTTAGGTTTCTAATAATATGTCATCAATTTCACTATTCCATTTAGCTACGTGATGTTATTAAGTTCGACATGAATGTGTGTCCTTTGACTTTTCACATTACAAATATATGCGTAACACACACAGACACACACAGAGAGGGGTAGATAGATAAAGAGAGGTAGATAGATAGATAGATAGATAGAGAGCTTTCAATAAAACACACATACATCACAGACCATCTATTTTCACCTAGCTGTTTGTTTTGGATTTGTCTTTATTCCTGGTGTTTACCATCATGCTGAAGAGACTCCAGCAGAAGCTAAAAGTGAGATACGGGGATAGATGTCAAAGCTAACAGTCGTTTGACACCTGCCCAGTTTTCTGGAACTTGGATGGATGTGTTCTGTGCTTCCCTGAGATATCTCACACCTACAAAGTGGCTTCACACCTGTGTTCACACTCCGCCTGTACTTCACGAATCCAAGGACTGGGATGATAATGTGCATTCCGGGGCACAGGCTACCCTTCTGTGGGGAGGCTGTCCACTGAAGAAACTCAGCACCCCTACATGGGCTCCTACACACTGACCCTAGAAGGAGGACAGTCTTTCTGTCCCTCAGGAGCAGCCTGCCACACCCAAAGAGACTGGGTGTCTTTGGGCCGACTCTCTCTGTCCTCACCTCCTTTACTTAACATTCCTCTTTGTCCATTTCCATCTCTCTCCAGCCACATTTATTTACCTCAGTGGTCTCATCTTTTGTAGGGCAGGAGTCGGCTGCACAGAGCCCTTTTGAAGCCTCCAAGGACAAGTTTATCGCAGGACTCAAAACATGTGTGCCAAATAAAGCCACACTTGTGGTGGGACCAAGCACAGCAAGGAGATGGGTGAAGGTGTGGCAACGGATCCCAGGACCCAATGTGCGAATGTGGGAAACAAATCAGAAATTCCTAGCAGCAGTTTGGTAAGTCGAGGTGAGTGTACACGCCGTCCTGCGCTGGTAAGTCAAGGTGAGTGTACACGCCGTCCTGCAAGCACACTCACAAAAATTACAGGGCAAAACCACAAACCAAACCAACCCTCCAATTCCACCAATTTATGTTTATCTTTAATAAGGAATTAAGAGAATAGAAATGTACAAAATTATAAGGGAGGAGAACCCCTCTTGTATTCTATAGATTCTATGTTCTCTACACACACACACACACACACACACACACACACACACACACACACACACACACACACACACACACACACACACACACACACACACACACACACAAGCTGTATTTAGCCAGAGAATCAGTGGAGACTTGAATATGTTAACCGCTGCAGCAATCCACCCTCTGGCTGGACCACACCTAGATAGACCCAGCCCATTTCACTTGTTACCTCTCTACTCTCCAATTATTTGGTATGCTTGAAACCAAGTAAATGGATTTTGAAATTAGCTGGTCAAATAAAATTAGGAGAAAAAAAAAATATCTAGCCTAGACAAAATCTCTACAGGGTGCCTCCAAGCACAGATAACACTCCATTAGCACACAATGACCTAATCACAGTCCCATTCTGAACGGCTTGCTGTCTTAGAGGAAACAATAAACCTCTGGTGTTATAAAGCGAAGCAACTCCTGGGCCTGCAGACACTAACAGAATATCCTTACTTGGTTTCAGTAAGGGAGTTGGTAAGATCAGCCCTACTAAATTTAGTCTCTGAGCTGATTTCATCACTTCCCATCGTCTCTGCTGACACAAGAGAGAAGGCACAGGGGACACACGCAGCACTAGGCGGGAACCAACCTATTTAACAAGCACAGATTTGTAGCCAAACATGGTCACAAAGAACTTGCTACCTTGCACAGGAATGACCTCCATCAGGGTAAAGCCCAGAGGGCCAACCTCCACGTTCCAAGAATGCCTGGTCGCCACACCTGGGAGATGCCCGGTGCCACACTACAAATCACATTCCCTGCTGCCGGTTCATATATCCATATTTGTAAGTGCAACTATGATTTCATAAGCCAAATCCAGAACAAGAAAGCGACAACAATAATAAAACAAAACCAAAAAACACAAAGCAGTACTCAGAGGCTCGGGGAAAATAACTGAGCCTTCTACTACCACGGTGGCAGTAGGGGGCAGATTTGGGCTGGCCATGGTCCCCACCCAGCATGGAATGCCTGCTGTCAGTGCTTGCTGACCTGTGAGGGGGTGAGAAGGGGATGGGAAGAGGCACAGACTTTAGAAAAGGGCCAGCTGGGAAAGCCAGCTACGTAGTCACACCCAGCCTAGGAGAGAAGACCCAGGTATGGCAATGGAGGTGGTGGTGTGCGTATGTGGGGGGGCGGCTAAGTTTCAAAGCAGGCGTAGGGCAGGGTCAAGGGTGAGGAAGACAGGCAATCCTTTGCCTCCTGTCAAACTTCCCGCTCCTTTCCAGCCTCCTTTGCACACAGGCCTTTTCTGCCACCTGGAATAAAGCAGCTCAGGTTGTGGAAACTACTTTAGGAACTTGTAGCGCCATACTGATCTTTCCCCCCCCTTCAGTACCTTGGAAAAAAATGAACTAAACAGGTTTCAACTAGAACTCAAACAAAAACAGGCTATCATCCCCCTGGCCACGCCCCCTTGAAAGCCCTGTACATTTTACAGAGCAACTGAAGGAAAACAGAAAGATATTTCTGAGCCGAACCAGTGTAATGAAGCTTGTGGTCCAACCTTCCATTCCACAAGGGGAGATCAATATGACTAGATTTCAGAGCAGATTTAGTAGGCCAGCAGTACAAAATGGGACAACCCTCTGCTTTCCTGGAAACAGATTGCTTCTTGCAAGGAATAAATGCAATTCAAATATGCATTCAGATCTGTGACCCAGATTTAATGGCAAAGAAGGTGGTCACAAAGTTACATCTTTGGCATAAAATAACAAGAAATAAAAGCAAACAATTTTCATTTTTTTGAAATGTATTAAAAGATATTCCCACGTGATTTCCTTATTTATTTACTTATCGTGGTGCTGGGAATTGAACCCAGAGCCTTGTATACAAGTGTTCTACCACTGAGCTTATGACCACCACTCTTACTTTAGAGAACATCTGAAAATGTTTATGAGGAAGAAAGAGATGTCAGAGTAAGGCAGAAGCAAACACAACACCACAGTTGTATTTCAGCTTTTTACCAAATGAAGAAAAGCTGATGTTCATTTTTCTCTACCTTGCTTTATATTAAAAAATTATTAAAACTTTCCCGTAAAGAGCTTCCAAATTAAACACACACACACACACACACACACACACACACACAAAGTAACCAGTCCCAAAGTCTATACATCCCAATGAACTTCTGCAGCTAGAATTCCACACATTCTCATTGATGTTTGTTTTAACACTGGCTTTGAGGGAGATCTGTTAGCTGGAAATAGAGAGAGTGACGTCATAGGGGAGAAAGGCAGAAGGGGAACTGTGGGGTGGGGGGTGGGGTAGTGTCAGGAAAGTACAGTCTGCAGAAATGTGGGCATGATCTCTGAGTGTCTTCCCAAAGCACATTACCACACGATAAGCTACAAGGAACCAAAACAAATACCCAAGATACGTTATACTGTAGTAAAATCTTGCAAGATGCCACTACATTATACTCCACAGATCTGAGCATTCCTAAGCATAAGATTTGTTCTTGTCTGGGAGGCACCATCCTACCTGTCTTCTAAGTCTTCTAGAAGACTATTCTAGAAGAATAGAGAAATGGACTCATAAATAAATACATAGAAAGACCACTTCTTCCCTGCCAAATGCCATTGCTGGAGACAAAATTAAAGTAGGCTGGAATTGGTGCCAGATAGGTTTGGGAGGCCTACACTTCACTGTTAGTGGTGTGAGGGTTCTCACACAAGCATTGCGAGCTGCAGAGCAAACGGTGTCTGTCTTTCCACAGCGGGGACTCACACTTGCTTTCCAGTCAGGAATGTCTCAAAGCAGAAAGGAAACATTATTGGGGACATGGCAAATTCTGACCGTACTGCATGAAATCATTTTGCATATGACCTGCTGTAAAGAGAGGTCACAGTCCAATATCAAAGAGTGGGCTAAAACTCAGAGCTCTCCCACATCTAAACACCTTCACACAAACACGTTTCAGCACCGCTGTATTCCCTAACACTTCATTCACCTTGGGGCCACAGGCAGAGAAAACATCTCTTTGTCTATTCGTCTACAAGAAAACATTTACTTTGCAAAGGAGAACACTTTATTTCAATTTACACAGCTAAAGGCAGATTACTTTGACATACTCAGACTTCATTTTTGAAGCTGCATCTTTTTTTCAAACTGCTTTAACCCAATATGCATTCCTACAGAACCACTCGGTATCAGGTACAGTGGAGTGAGCTTTGGGCACTATACAGACCTGTTCGTAAGAGCCCTGGTGCATCCTGGGATTGGGAGTCCAATGTTATACACAGCATGACAGGGAAGCTACAAGCCTGGGAAGTCTTCCCAGAGCTGGCAGTAGGCGAGGCAGATTGAACAGTGAACGAACAGGATGTTACTACATACAGATAGGAGGAAAACTACGGGGTGTCAAAAGCTGTAGAGAACCCAGAGTTTTGTGCCGCTAAGGCTCTGGGGAGAGAGGTGTACAACGGAACTGAGAAGGGCAATATGGAGATCCACTGTGGGCTTTGTTGTTGCTTGTTTGTTTATTCCTAGCCCCAGCTGCTTTTATTTTGGAACAAGGTCCCACTAGGTTGCTTAGGCCTTGAACTGGTTGTGTGGTCCATGCGGGCCTTGTAGTTGTGATACCCTGCTTCAGCCTCCTGAGTAGCTGGGATTTGGGCCCTGCACCACCTTGCCAAGCTCTACTGTATTTGGTCACCTGCACAACAGGATGATGGAACGGAGGCTAGGAGCCAGAATTACAGAGGGGTGTGGCCGACAGCAAGCCAGAAGCCGCTCATATGCCCATCTGGATGGCTGTGTGACCTTACATGTTCTCACCCCCTCCCCCAATATGTTTTTCAATTACAGCCAAGTTTCCCCTTTTAATTATGTCCCCAAATATGTCATGTGTGGTTCATAAAAATCACATTCAATTGCCAGTAAACACATTAGGTAAATTTAAAAAAACAAAAACAAAAACAATATCTTACCTGAACAGAGCTGTTCCACTTTTGTGTAGTTTAGAGACACGATGTCATTAACCCATGCGATGATGTCATGCCTGCTCATAGTCTCCCAGGTTATCGAGGTAGAATACACATTGACCGCCATTCCCCAACTAGGACAAAACAAATGAATACACTTATTTACTCATGAGAAAAAAATTACCTTGGAAAGAAAAAGACAGGTAATCAAGGTTCCTTCACGTGGTCCTGACCCCGCATGGGAGGTAGAATGGCAGAGGGGGGTGGTGAAAAATCCGGCACTTATAAATGGTTTCTGAACGTGCAACAGCCAACAGTTAGTTCATAATCAGATGTGTACTGGATCCACAGAGTCCCTGGCGGTGCTTGACCATGTTGCATCAGAAGTTGTCATTGCAGCCTCCACTCTGAACACATGTATGTGTATGTGACACCTTTGAAATGCCTAAAGCCCCCTGGCTCGGATTTTGTGCTTTGCCAAATGCAGTTATTTTTGATGTACATACAAAACTTTCTACTCTTACAGAAACATGTTGGCTTAATTATAGAAAACAAGCCTTTTAATACTTTCCTGCTTGTGAGTATCAATGCATTTCTGGATTGTATTGTGCTACGACCAACAAGCACATTCATCTCTAGTATGCAAATTTGCTTTCATCTTTTTTTTTTTTTCTTCTTTCTTTTCTTTTTTTGAGACAGGATCTCACTATCTAGCTCTGGCTGGCCTGGAACTCCCTATGTAGAGCAGGCTAGCCTTGAACCTTCAGTGAACTTCAGCCTCTGCTTGCCATTGCTAAATTCAGAGTTGTGAGCCATTGTGCCCAGCTTCATGGTAAAATCACAGGCATATCCAAGGACTGTTGTACAGTTCTTTAAGATCTACTGTCACACCCCTCCCTAGGGAGCGGATGGGGGATGGGATGAGGGGGTTCAGTGGGGGACATGGGAGGATAGAAGGGAGAGGGAACTGGGATTGATATGTAAAATAAGACTGTTAAAGAAATAAAGTATCTTAAAAAAACAAACAAAATAAACAAACAAAACCGACTTACTGGACTTACTGTCATAAATGTCTGCTCCCTGTACCTATTTTACTTACCTACCTAGCTGAGCTCAGGTAAAAATTTCTCAGCTGCAAAGGGGTTTGGAGTGGGAAGTTTCAACAGCTGAGCTCTAGAGGGAGCAGCAGGCCAAACCCACTTGCTGCCCTTTCTCCCCTCGGCTCCCAGTAACGGTCTATTTGGATCACTGTTCATGTAATTCTTTCCGGTGGTAGCACTTCACATTTCTCCCTCCAGACTCCAAAGTTCTTCAGGCTCTGAGACTCTTTGAGTCTCCTTTTGACCTTAAGTCTATGTGGCTCATTAAGTTACCAGGCTTACAAGTCTGTGCACCACTGCCACTTGTTTCTTTTTTAAAAAGATTCATTTTGCAGGGTGGCGGTGGTGCATGCCTTTAATCCCGGCACTCAGGAGGTGGAGGCAGGCAGGTCTCTGTGAGTTCAAGGCCAGCCTGGTCCACAGTGTGTGTTCTAGAACATCAAGGACTACACTGAAACTGTCTTGAAAAAACAAACAAACAAACAAAATAACCCCAAAAAGATTCATTTTATTATTTTTTGGTGTGTGTGTGTACATGGGCGAGCATATATACGTGTAGTGTTCGCTGAAGGATAAAAGGCTGCTGGGTCCCCTGGAGCAGGCATTGCAGGTGGGTGTGAGTGGCTCACTGTGGGTGCTGGGAACCAAACTAGATCCTCCCGCAAGAGCCGCCGGTGCTCCTAACCACTGAGCACGCCTCCAGGCGGCAACCTTGTAGTTTTCCACATTATCTCATAGAACCATTCTTATAAGTACTTGAAGTGCCAGTGTCTTGGGGGGGGCTGCCCCTTCTAACAGGTGTGTGCTAGTAAAGGGTTCTTTGTAACATCTGAACACTTTGCAATTCTAACTTCACATTCAATTTCACAGAGTATCTATATACATATATGATAGAGGCATATTAAAGTTTATTTCAGCAACAATCAAATATACACAAAAAAGAAATGGAGCAGAATAACCAACCAGTCGTGTCTATGTGGTGGTTTGAAAGAAATCGGCCCCCCAAAGGGAGAGGCACTATTGGGAAGTGTGTCACTAAGGAGGCAGGGTTTGAGGTCTCACGTATGCTCAAGCCACACCCACCGAGAAAGTGCACCTCCTGTTGCCTTTGGATCAAGAAGTAGAACTCTCCAGCACCATGCTTATCTGCACGGTGGCCCATTTGCAGTCACTATGCTCCTGTCGTGTTGATAATGGCCTAAGCCTCTGAAACTGTAAGCCAACCCCAGTTAAATGTTTCCTTGTAAGATTTGCCGTTACCATGGTGTCTCCTCACAGCAACAGAAACCTAACTAGGACAGTCTACATCTTGGATTCAGAGACAACCAATTCTCCACCAGGCTTGCTTTACTTACAGTTCCATCAACTGCCCTTGGCCAGTCCCATTCCTGGACCTGCAGGCCATACCATTTTACAGTAAATGGCAAGCATCGAGTCATTTCAGTTAAAGATATTTCAGTGTGTTTTGGAAAGATGGAGACAATAAAAACACTGAAATGGCCATTGTTTTTAATATGGAAGTCATATTAAAAATGGCTGGTCATTTCTGTCTTAGTCTGACTATGAATTCACATACTGAGTACACACTGTACTTCCTTGGTGGCTTATTCCTTTGCTATTAACTGCAGGCTTGTCTTCATTTCAGTCTTTCATGTAGAGACTTGTAATTGCTATCAAAAGAAATATGTCCTTTGGCAGAATTTCCAACCGGATGTGTCCACTCGCCACACTGGTGTGGTTTGATGCTGCTCCGGTCTTTGCTTTCCTGTACCCTATGATGTGATCTATAAATTGTGTCTGGTTCAGGCCCTAATCTAGGGAGTGAGGTGGAAGATTCCTTCATGCAGTGTCTGAAATTTCCCTAGTAATCAGAGACTGGTCTGACTCGTTTTATCATGCTGTAGACATTGTGATATTTGCCTAGCTATTGTCTGTTGGTCATTCTTAACTTATGTGCAGTGACCCCACAAAGAGGAATCCCCCTTCTGAGAGAGCCTGAGGTCAGAACATGGACACAACACAGAGCATGCCCTGACTACTCCTGTACTCTGTACTGTAATGGGGCTTCCTGAATATTCTCTGGCCAACATGATTTTTATTTTTCTTTATGAAGTATAGCCACGAAATCAGAGTTTTAGCAAACTTGACATACTTTAGTCCATTGTAGTTTATATCTGGACTTATAAAAGAAAAGTATGCAAGTGCCTATGCTTACTTGGGTTTTCATTTCTTTTAATAAAGTCATTTCTTAATTTCTGTTGTGACAAAATGTTCCAGGCTCAACTGGTAACTTTCCTACCCCTGATCTAAAATGAGTCCTTTTTCCCAGGGCCCCCAGCCCCTTTCTGTAACTGACAGTACTTGGTGATATAGAAGTAAATGTCTTAAACATGACTAGATGGAATACCAATATTTAAAGTTTACAGGCTCTATACAAAGGTTCTATATGTTTATTAAGCAAGTGTGCTTGGAGCAGTTTACTTTCATTAAATGATGCCAACCAGCTTCCTGTGTCAAGGTATTATGAAATGGAGCCACATGAAAACAGCATCCACACATCATCTAAATTCTCTTTCCCTGAAGACCTGGGAACAATCTGCCAGCATTGAATCCCAGATAATGTGACCGTGAATATGACTTTTCTACACTTCTATTAAAGGTTCTTTTGGTTTTCAGTCAATAGCTGTCACCATTTTCTTTAATGACCACTTGAAACCATTTACTTTTATAATGTGAGCACCTTTCACCAACTTTAATAAATTATATGAAACTTTAGTAAGGATAAATAATTCAAAATTTAAAGTATTTTGGACTGCTTGATGTGATTTTTATATACTGACATAACTTTTGGCAGTCGATGTACTTTTCCTAATGATCTTTTCATGTGGTAATAAAAAGCCTTCACATTTCCGAGCAACAGATAGATGCAAGGTGAAGTGTCAAGGCCCAGAACTAGGTGGCATCCAACCCAAGGGAGATGAAAACTTTGCTCCAGGTGATTTAAAAACAAAACTAAACACAAAGCAGAGAAAGGTAAAACAGATCTCTGTTGGACAAGCATGCCCCACTTAGTTAAAAATTGTTTGTAGTTATATCTATAAGGTGAAGAATAGCAAATACAATGGGTAGATCAGATCTTTAAAAATATATGTGAGAACAACAGAGTGAACAGAGTGGACTGCTACAGCCCAGCCACGAAGCACTTCCTCCAGATCTAAGGTGATAGCATTCTCCCTAGGCCACTGTCCTTTCATAACCCAACCATTCATTCTTCAGCCACAAACAAGTAAGGTGCTGCTACACGCTGTCAGAGAGCTCATGAAGATGAGAGCAGCACCGGTTTGTGCTTTAGAAAACTCTGGTTAGCTAGTTATCAGCCCACCCCTCTACCTTCTCCGGCGATCGGGTCTCCAATCAACACACTTGGAAATGTGCTTTAGAAAACTCTGGTTAACTAGTTATCAGCCCACCCTCTACCTTCTCCCATGATCGGTCTCCAATCAACACACTTGGAAATGCTGCCGTGGAAGGCCCTGGTGGGGAAACTAGGTAAGGCGACGGAGCAAGAGGAAGGATAATCCAACAAAAGGGAGGACACTCTAGCATTTACAAAAACAAAACAAAACAACACATTTAATACATTCCAATAGGTATTTGAATTAACAGCAATTGGATCAATATAAATGTCTATGGGCTATCTATGCTGACTGGAGCATTCTTATACTCTGTGTTCTTCCAAACTTCAGAAAGACACTACTTTTTAGCTACCATACAAAGCATTAGATTTCACTATGGTATCTTCAAGCAAAACTTGGTTTTGCTGTTTCTCCTTCCCACCTCTTCTCCCAACTCCCTGTCCCCCCCCCCCCCCCCCGCCCCGTGATTTTTCAACAGCAGTGGCCTCCTCTCTATTTTCATGTCACATGTTCTTCTGCCGCCTCAACACTTCTATTGGCCCTCCTGATGGCTCTCTGTCGGTTTCCCATCTACACACACCCACATATATACATATGCAGGTAAACACTGAAAGGTAGGGTCCACGTAAGAGAGAACATTTGTCTGTGCTAGTCTGTTCTAACCTTTTTAATAGAATATATTCCAGATGCATCCATTTCCCCTGAAAGTAAGTGTGTGTGCGTGCGTGTGCGCGTGTGTGTATTGTATCACATTTTCATTATCCCTTCATCTAATGAAGGACATCTAGGTTGGGTCCATTGTCTTGCTTCTCTGAGAAGAGCAGCAGTAAAAATGGATGAACACATGTCTCTGTGATAGGATGTAGGGTCCTTTTTGATTTTAATTCTTTGAGAAACCTCCACACTGATATTCATGTTTGTACCAGTTTACACTCCGGCCACTAGTGAACACTGCTTTCTAACCCTTGGTAACGCTCCCTGTCCTCCGTCTTCTCGATGCAGACATTCTGACCAGGGTGACATGAGATCTCTGAGTCTCTCTTTCAACAAGACACCTCTGTGCTCACTTGACTTTGTGGTGCCTTCTGTTAGTGGCCCAGCCATACACGCCAGCTTTCTGATTTTAGGCCTGACAGCTCTGGCCTGGCATGCCCTCTGCCAAGGGGGACGTGCCCTTGTGAACTTTCAGCGAGCCACAGTGTCTGCGCCTTCCCCCATGTGTGTGATGTGTGCATGCCTCTCACTGTGTCTGCGCATGACTCTTGAGTATGTGTGATTCTATTTCCCTCTCCCCAGCCCCACTTTTTTCTGCAGACACAATTTTAACATTTTCAATAAATCGATTAGAAACTATCCAGGTAACTGAAGACAAAAAAAAAAAAAAAAAAAAAAAAAAAAAAAAAAAAAAAATCATACTTTTCCAAACATTAGCCTCAGACAAGAATTAAATAACCTATACTTGCACAGATACATTCCAAACTTCTAAGGTTTTGTTATAATTTCCTTGCTTCTTAACGCACATAGCAATTTAAAGGTGAATGCACTTGTCCCCGCCTAGCAGGAATGTTGTGTGGTTAACACAAGGGACTTGGACATCATCTTAGAGATAAAGCCATTTCATGCTGCTCCTGGGAGGAAAGCAGGGCAGGACTCATCGCCTTCCCTCACAAATGAGAATGCTACATGCCACCAGATCACCAGGAGACACAAACTTCAGCCCAGTGTGCCTGGCTTTGGACCATTATGAGACATGTGAGCATTCCAACAAAGATAGGAATTGTAAGAATTCAAAATGTCAGCTTTGTGTGTGTGTGTGTGTGTGTGTGTGTGTGTGTGTGTGTGTGTGTGTGTGTGTGTTGCCTGCAGGTGTGTATGTGAAACAGATGCATGCTTGATGCCCTCAGAGGTTAGAAGAGAACACTGGATGCCCTGGAACTGGAGTCAGGAATGGTGTGAACCCACATGTGGATGCTGGGAACCAAACCTGAGCCCTCTGCAAGAGCTACAGATGCTCTTACCTATCCAGCCAGTTCTTCAACCAAAGATAGCACTTTTTAAACTAACTTCTTAGATCCTTATCAAAATAAAAGTCAAAGCATGAGAAGCCAGGTCCTACTGAATGCCACTGGGGCAAAGAACCAATGACAGCACAGGACTGGTGCTTGGGTTTGTATCGTCAGAGGGGCTTTTAGATGGAAATCTCAGTCGATTATCAGATGACTTAGTAAGTGGCCCCTGGGTCACAATTAGCTCTCTTTGCCAACCTTACAAAGAAAGGGTCAAAGCACTATGCCTACTTTGTGACTTCAAGACCTGGTTAAACTCAACAGTATAGGAAGCAGATAAGAAAGCCTGGGGAGATGGCTGTGCAAACACAAGATCCTGAATTAGATGCAAAACCCAAGTAAAGCCCAGGTGCTGTGGCACACCTTGTAATCCCAGCAGCCGAGGAGGTAGGGACAGGGAGATCCCTCAGATACTGACCAGGGATTTATATGTTGCCTTTATGAATGTTCTTCTAGGAAGGTGGGAATTTTCTCCTCTAAAGACACGAAAGAGCCCCCCCCCACCCCGCCCCGCCCCAAACACACCCGCAAACTAGAAATCACTTCCTATTCCCAGAAGGCAGAGTTTCAATTCTGGCCTCTCTATGGACAGGGACTTCAGAGAAAGGACAGTCCTGGCCCCAGGCCCAATGTCCTGATAATTCATTCAATGTCCCCTCCCATCCCTTCCCCCTCACCCCCCCCTGCGGCATTTGACATTTGGGTGGTGGGGCTGGGTGGAAAGGCACAGCGAGCTTATGCTTTGCAGTAATTATTGAACCACATAAAGTTAGGCATTGCATTTCTGCCTACTCAAACAAATGGAATTTTCTGTGAGTCGATGAGACAAACTAGCTTGAATTAAGGCTTGGCAAGTCCCAAACACAGGGGGAAAAACCGACAAAAACCCAAAATATGAATTCTACCACTTTACCAGTCATAGGCTCCCAAACCCAACTACAAAATAATATGTAGGTTTGCCCAAGAATCAATTTTGTAAGGTTTATGAATTATTTCAGAACATTCTTCAAAATTAAGCAAATATATAAAATGCTGGTGTCAGCCTTGTATGCTAACTGAAATGGTTTCTTAGGCCATTCTTTCTGCTACTGTGCCCCACCCAATCCCACCTGATATGGGATGTCCTTTGGTATGCTGTGACTATGCGTTGGTTTTATTGGTTGAAAAATAAAGCTGTTTTGGCCTATGATGGGGCAGGCTATAGCTTGTCAGAAAATCCAGTCAGTGACACAGTGAGAAAGAAGGCAAAGCCAGGGAGACGCCATGAAGCTGGCGACGGTGTAAAACACCGCCAAAACATTACCAGTAAGACATGGCCAGATTAGTAAAAAATAGGTTAATTTAAATGTGAGAGCTAGTCAGTAATATGCCTGAGCCACTGGCCAAATAATTAATATTAAGCCTCTGAGTATTTATTCGGGAACTGGCAGGTGAGAGAGAAGCCTCTATTTACACCCACAAAACGGACCCATTTTCTCCTTCACACAGTCAACCTTGTAAGGACACCCCATTGTTTCACAGCTCCCCCAAAGTGGGCTTCATGATAGATCGGGTGTTTCACATAAGAATGGTGTAAGAAATTTATCTGAGGCATGTGCAATCCACTTTGAATCTCTTTTAACCACTAACGTCTGGGTTCACAGTCTTGCCAAGTTTAGACAAGGCCATCTGTAGAAGGGCCCTCTGTATGAGTAGTTACTTGGGACTTAGAGAGTAGGGAGAGAAACATGGTTACTGTCTTCATGAGTTTAGACAAGGCCATCCCAGAACAGCCCCTCCGTCTGCAGTGGATTCTCATCTGCTGCTCTGTGAGGAGGCCCTGTTTGGCTTACATTTGCTGTAAGCCCATGTTGAAGCTAAATCTTTAAAAGCCATTATGGGGGCTGGAAAGATGGGTCTTTGGTTAAAAGAGTGCTTACCACTGTTGCAGTGGATTCACAACCCCCTCTAACTCCAGTTCCGGGGATCAGATGCCCTCATCTGGGCTCCAAAGGTGGCTACATGCCCATGGTGGCATAAACTCACACAGGCACACACATACATGCATAAACAAACATTTTAAAAAAATTGTTTGGCATAAAGGGCTTCAGTTACCTTCTTAGGTCATTTCCTTAAGGGGTTTACATTCAATTGGAATCTCCGTGTCTGCCATAAAGTGTTCAGAAATTTTAGTCAGTCCCACCATTACATTTCATTCCCATATTTTGTGCTGACAGTGTCTGTACCTGTGATTGTTTTTCTTCTCCCACGACAATCTCTATTTTCAGCAACTTTTTCATCACCAGGAGAAATAATCTACCACCAAGAGTCTAAGGAAAAATACATTTCTCTCCATTTTACATAAATGAAACAAAGAATAGACTTGCAAAGATATGTAAAGGAATGTTACTTTTCTTTCATGTGAGCAACATATATATTTGAGTTTATGTATAAAATGATTTGCAAGGGCCTTATAAAGATCTGTAACCAGGACAACTCAATTACAGCTTAAAAACAGCAGTACTTCACTGAAGGCTAATTAGGGGAGACCAGGCGTTAGGGCCTATTTGAAGTGTCCCATATGTGATGGGGAGAGAAGCAGCTATGTCCCTAAGCACACCTTTCCTCTCTTAACCACTGGACTCACAGCTGGCTCACTTACAGGCAACACTTTAGAACTGTCAAAGTTAGAGCACTCCACAGATGAGGTAAGGAGAGGAGGCTGTGTTTCAAATTTACAGCAGAACTCTTTATTCAGAAAGATCTTTTTAGGGTTATTCTAATAAAAGTAGCTCTTTTATGAACACCTTTGGCATCCACAAATATGTTTAAAAGAGATTTCCCTAGTTGGTGATACAATGATGACCCAATGCTTCCCAGTTATAGTTTCTAGAATAATGTTAAACATAAATATTTTGAATGGAAGAAAATGTACATCTAGGCCCACAGATGAAGATACTTGGTCACCTGGGTGTGGTGGTATGTGCTATTAAGATCAGCACTTGGAAGCAGAGGTAGTAGATCTATTGAGTTCTTGGAACACCTGGTCTACATAGCATGTTTCAGGCCAACCAGCACTACACAATAAGACCTGTCTCAAAAAAACAAAAACCTGAAGCAACAGTAGCAGAAAAAAAGAGAATGAGGCAAGGGAAGGAACTCCCACACTGCTCTAGAAGATGAGTCCCACCTTATGGTCTATTATCTGAAGGTGGTGGGAAGCCTTGTGACAGTACACACAGGCCCAGCTCCCCCCGAACAAAACCCGCAGAACATCCCTCATGATAAACTGGAATTTCCATAGGAATCCAGGGTGTAAATGTGTGCTCTGAACTAGAAATTCCCCTGCTTTCCATTGGTGTATAAAGGATTCCCCAAATGAGGAGTTGTGGGAGACGGGACTGAGGCTCTTCACCAAGGAAAGAATATCTCTAAACCATGTCCCATTCATCATTCCTTCATTCATCACTTTCAATTCATTCATTCATTACTTTCTCTTCTTTCATGACCCACACATAGAAAAGGAAGAAGGATTTGTCCAAGGCAGAGATCAGGGCTAAGCAGAGGGAGTCCAAAGGGGGTCATAAAAAGAAAACCCTTGACAAGACACAGTTATAAAAACTGGGAGGTGTCACTGAAGTTGGTGTATCGAAGTTTCTATATGCCCTCTGATGTATGATGAAGGAGGGCATTAAAGACATCATCCCATCTCCATGTAGATGCATACATTTTATTTGCCTGGGTTTTATGACCCTGTGATGGGATGGGATAGATGAGGCAAGTCAGACTCCTTGGGAAGAAGGGGAGGTCTCTGAGGTGGCAGAGGTCTGAGCCCAGGGCTAAGGTCACACAAGGATGGAAGTGTCAAACAAAACGCACAATACTAGACCGCAGACACTGAAACACATTTCCTTCTCAGATTAGACAGCTGTGGCTCAAAACTAGCAAAGAAAGTCAGTGAAAGGGCTTCCACATGGAGGAGTAGTGAGGGCAAGTGTTAGGGGGAAACTGAGTTTCCGAAGAGGACCGGGTTGCCTGCCAGAAGCCAGGCTTTTCTGGCTGCTGTGTTATCATCTACTGCTCGATGCTATCAATGTAAGCATAAAGTTCTGTTCAGCTTGGCCATCATAACTCACAACTCCTGCTAATGGGTGCCACTCCCTGGAGAGTGAATAGAAAGATAACTTAAGGGTGTCTGCCCCTTTGATAATTAGTCATGACTTTTAACTTTTTATTCTCTCTCTCTCTCTCTCTCTCTCTCTCTCTCTCTCTCTCTCTCTCTCTGTGTGTGTGTGTGTGTGTGTGTGTGTGTGTGTGAGTGTGTGTACACTGTATGACTATATCCATGTACCCACAAGCACGTGAAAGCCAGAGGACACCAGGCACTCTGTTTTATACTTTATTCCCTCAACTAAGGTCTCTTATTGAACATGGATCAACTGGCAGTCAGCAAATCCCAGACTCTGCCCCCTACAAAGTCTGGCTTTTTACATGGGTGCTTGGGATTTGAACTCAGGTCTTTGTGCTTGCACAGCAAGTACTTTTTTTTTTTTTTTTTTTTTTTTTTTAGCTGCTGAGACATCTCTTCAGTCTTGTCCCCTTTAAAACAGAGTGTGACTAAAATGCATACATTTCCGTAACTGTCTGAAAGTTGAGGCCCCCTAACTTGCCTTGAATATGCACTCTCTTCCTTTAAGAGCTTGCTGCTAACTGAAGGTTTATCAGGTGTCCCTTATACATGTCCTCTGTTTGGTTACTGACCAAGAATGAAACCTTTGGATGCCAGATACTGCTAAGATATTTTTGTTGTTTTGATTTTTAACTCTGAATTAAGTTGACATCTATGATCCTGAAATGAATCGGGAACTCAACTCTTATCCAAGAAATAAGAAAATTTTAGAATTCTAAAAAAGCTTTTTGTCCAGGGATATGAATGGAAGCTGACTTCACATAGTGAGAGCTAAGTTCTCTCACACACATACACTGTGCACACATTCATGCACATACAGCGGACACATGTCTCTTCATATGGTCAGGAAGGCAGCTGATTATATTTGCCTAAATATCCATCTGTTCCAAGCAGTGGGTGGCTTTGTCCATGTTCCGAAAATAATTCCAATAACCCAGGGCTTGTTCCCATGCCACAAGACTTGGCTGGGCTCCTCAGGGCACCAACTTTTGCCCAGCAGCCCCGCCTACCTCTCTTGGCTCCCTCGACATTCACTTCTCCTCCATATGCCTTCTGTTTACTTTCCCAGCCCTGCTTGGCCTTGTTCCCTGTCACTCTGACCTTTGCTCTCTCCCAGGATCCCAAGTAATTTTAAGTCAGGGCCCAAGCTGCCCCCACCCAGCATGGCCCCTGGTTAACCTTTCAGGACACGGGCGCACTGGGTACCATTGGGTAGCCATGCCCGGTTGTTCAGCCACACTGTAAAATCAAGAGCAATCACGCCCAGCAGAACAGGGTGTGGCAATCGAGTGGGGCTCAGGTGCTGCATCTTCTCCTGTGTCAGCATCCTGAGCATGCCTTCTAAACCTTCTCATGATGAGAAACAAGTGATGGATGGACCACAGCTCCCAGCTAATCCTTAAGGGACGAGTGGGGCACAGGCTTAGGCAGAAGCAGGGAAGCTCTTCCCAGAACTTGACGCCATCACCTGCACCGCATGCTTCAGGTCCAGCTTCCAGGTCAACTCCCCAGCAAGTCCTCGTTGCCCACCCACTGAAGTGGCCTCTCCAGGTACCCTGACATCACCATGTCCTCTGTGCTTGGACATTACACAGTCTGTGATTAGCCCCCCTTGTTTGCTGTCTTCTCGCCACCTCCCACCTCCCGACACGAGCTCCGTGCCAGCAGGGACTTTATAGTGTGTGTCTTATTCACTGCCACATCTCCAGGGTGTGCACAAAACGTAAGTCCATTCTAAAGGAATGAGTGTTTGGGAGAGTTCTGTGCTCCAAACCATACCATGCAGGCAACTGCTCTGACATGCCCCTAAGCTATGAGGCGGCTTGCCGGGAACAAATTAGGGTTGCGTGGACTAAAGGACTTGGTCTTTTGGAAAAAAGAAAAACGTGGGTAATGTGCATTCTTCATGCCAGCTATGAAATGTTCACTAGTTGATCAGAAGGGCTCTGAACTAGGAGCCAAAGGCACCAGCTTCTGGACCCACAGCCCCCACCAACTGGTTGGCTAACCTTGTCACCATCGTGTCCCCAGAAGAGACTTCCTTTATTCCATGGAAAAGCATGGGGCCTGGATGAGATAGATACTATATGACAGTACTTAGCAATCAATCACCCATGTCTACTGTAAGAGTAAATCCCAACTACCAAGCATCAGAGCTGGGACATGGAGCAGGGGGGTGGGGTGGGGGTGGGGTGGGGGGGCAGTGAGGGCTGCTCTCAATACAAGCCAGCTCCCCACCCCTCCCCGCCTTAAAGAGTCCAGGAGAGTGAGGAAGAAAGACTGCAAGTGTGGCCTCTAGAGAAACTGTTGTGTAATTGTATCAAATCTTCATTTTGTCCGGGGGATCAAAGCCAGGGCCTGGACTGCGTCAGCAAGTGTTCTACACCACTGAGCTACATCTCCCCTGCCTTCTGCTTTTATTTTGGGACTGGAGCTCAGCTACATCCCTCAGGACAATCTTGAACTCCTTCTGTAGCCCAGGCAGGCACCAAACCTAGTTTCTCTTTCTGGACTGAAACCCCAACGGTTTTTAAACATATGTTTCCATGAAGAAAGGCCTGAGCAGCAGAGCTGCGGGTGAGATTTCCTCAGTTTATTGCTGGGAACACTCTCTGGCGAGAGCACCTGGCAGCTGGAACACATAAGCCACGCTAGTATTTTAGGAACTGCCACATTTTGCATTTCTAGTCACTATGTATTTTGGAGCCAAGGCTCTCAATTTACTTTTTGTGGTAGATTAGTAAAAATGGGCATTACTGCTTATAATTTTTTTCAAAGCGAATAAAAGACTTTAGATTGGTATCTTGACTATGTGTTGACAATAACATATCCTTTAAAAAAAAAAAAAAAAAAAAAAAAAAGATCTAGCCTTGGTATCTCTGTCCCAAAGACTGGTGCCTATCCAAATGGCTTCACCTTCACTATGGTAAAAATGACTTTTAAACACGTGAGAACATCTTGAAATGGAAATGAAAATGATGTACCAATAAAACTAAGACTATTAATGAGATGGTAAAGTGCAGGCTAACATTTAAAGAAATTCTGGCAAATTTAAGTCCAAATTGGGTAACAGACTCTCATCCTCTGAGTCCTTCCTGGGCCCATTCTCTCTTAATTCTTTCCAAAGTAGGCTGAATCAAAAATGAAAACCTCAAACCAGGGAACAGAACACAGCTGACTTTTTAACTCTATCCTGGAGTGAGAAAACATCCCTTTGGCTTCCCTGAGTCACCCTGTCATCTATGAAGTTTAGGATGGACAACTGTGCAATCAAGTCACCCCACTCCCCACCCCCAACCCCCACCCCCCCCCCAAAAAAAAAGAAGGTCCCATAATGTTTTAAATAAGATTACAATTTTTCCCTGGGCTACATTCTAACTGTCCTGGGCCAGGTGTCACCAGCAGGCAGTAGGTTGAACATCCTTGCGTGGTAATCTATATCAAACCCACTCCTCAGCCCCAGAGACCACAGTCCATATTACATATGTGAACAAAGAGATCTCCCCTGAGCATGCACGCAAAGGGACACTGTAGTCACTGAGGCAGCCGAGCTAAAGTAGGCGATTTCAGCTGAACTGCTGTAGCTGTGGGGATGAGCACTCAAGCCAGGGGCGCTAACTGCGCTGCCCACTCACCACAGCACCTTTCCCCTAACACACAGGTTTGCTGTGAAGCCGCTGAGGTCAAGCAGGCACGACGGTGCTCAGCTGGGTCCTCCCTACCTACCCCCTCTGAATTCAGTCTGTGGCTCCAGCCCCCAGGATGGTTCTGTCCACATGCAGGGTGGGTCCTCCCTCTTCAGATAAACTACTCTGGAAGCACCCCACTGACTCACACACAGGTGTGGTTCCTTAATACCTGACTCTAGCCAAGTTGAAAATGAAGAGGAACCAGCAGAATATTTTCCTTTTCCTTCTGCAGTTCTGGGAATGGAACCAAAGGCCCTGTACATAACAGACAAGGGTTCTACTACTAAGCTATATCTCAGCCCAGCTTCTTAGTACTCTTGTTCAGGTCATCAAATACCATCTTGTATTTCAGAAAAGTTGTTTCTTTTAAGCCAGATGCATTTACCATTACTAGAATGAAGAGATTAATACTCTTTCTATATACCAGCACTATCTAGAAATACCAATTCACCCACACCAGAGGCAGGGAGAGGGAGGGAGAGATTGGCAGTATTTCTTTGCTCTCCTCTCTTCAGTCTTGTTATAGGTCAAAATTTACACACTTTTGCACAAGTAATATACACACAAAGACAACAAAACACACACAAAACAAACACAAACAAAAAACAAACCTTGCAGTATTTCTTTGCTCTCCTCTCTCTTGTTTTAGTTATAGGTCAGCATCACAACATTCCCAGCAAGGGCGTACTAGCACTAACATTTTTAGAAGGAAGAGCTAAAACTGAGCACTTGGGTGGGTAGGAGATGGCCACGTTCAGACTGGGTCAGGTACAAAAATAACAGACACATGGTAAGACCCTTGGCTTGGGGAAGAGAGGAAGCAGAGTGGCTTAAACAACAACAACAAAACAAATCTAACAGAGGCAGTAGCTTAATGTGGACAACTCATGGTCTCCACTGAACTTAAAAGTGTCTTACTATACCTATGCAGAGCCACACCCAGCGTTTTTACAAGGGCACAGGGGGCTTCTAACTTAGGGCCTTACACAAGTGCTCTTACCTACTTCACCATCTATATAGCCTCAGGACCTGGGGTCCTTAAAGGCCGTTGATTAACTACTGACTGGCCTGTCTCAAGGCAGCAGTGAGGATGAACTCAGGTCTAGAGCAAGGCTACATGTGCTGTTGTTCAACTCTGGAGCCAGTATGAACTGATTAAATGCATCAGTCTGGAAGTATTCACATACTGTCCCCATGGCCAATTTCTAGATTCCCAGGATTCATTTGGCTTATAAATCTTAAAACATGTTTTGGAAATTAGTTCTGAATTCAGCCATTAACTAATAAACCTGACTATTCTGACTTGCAAATTTGAGCCAAAGACCTGACGTCACAGAGGTTGCAGCAAGGTCTCAATGACTATATTATTTTATGTTATTTCAGCCTTTGCTACTGTTACAGTCAATATAATATTAAACACAATATATATCCACTTCATTAAGACACCGATAGATTTATTCATGTGTTTATGTGTACATATGTTCACTAAGAAGATTAAGTTATTAAATAGGTTCAAATGATTAATCATTTAATGAAGCAAAGGAAAATGACTTTAGAATGCCAAAGTACTTTTAAAAAAGATTTTTGTGTTAAAAACCTTGTACATTTTTACACTATAGAAAAAGCAGAAAAGGAAAGATTTAAAAATTTTAACTATCCATTATTCAGGCTGGGGATTAGCTTGGCATCTACCACATACAAGGTCAAAAGTTTAATTTCCAACATGGAAAAAAAAAAGCCATTATTTCCTCACTCAGTTTAAGTTTCTTATCTGTCTAAGTTTCTCTTCAGTAGCCAGGCAGGGTGGTGCAAGCCTGTAATTTCAGTGCTTGGGAGGCAGAGTCAGGATTGTCAGGAGTTCAAAGACATTTTTGCTACACTGTCAGCTCATAGTGAACTTTCACAACAGGAGGCCTTGTCTCAAAAAACCAAAATACAATTCTTTGTATGTACAGTAGAACGTACACATGCATTTTCACATATACAACACTTTAAAAAGGGTTCACACACATAATCAATATAGTCCTCTACACATAACTACATAAACAATGCATACACAGTCTTCCACGCATAACTACATAAGCAATGCATACACAGTCTTCCACGCATAACTACATAAGCAATGCATACATATAGACTTCTGCTCACACAGAGTTGAAGAATGTCTCTTCTAAACTGCAGTCTAACCCTAACCCCCAGAACGTGACCTTATTTGCAAATAGGATGTCTACAATGAACCAGCTAAGATGAAGATACTGGAATAGGATGGGCCTTCTGACTGGTACTTTTAAGAACTGGCCAAGAAAGAGGCACAGATGAAGAAGGAGGCAGAGACTGGGACTTGAAACTATACACCACCGAACACATGGGGCCACGAGAATGGGCAGGGACAGAAAAGACAAACCTGGAGCCTGAGGAGGGGATGTAGTGCTGCAGTGGCTGGAGTGGATCTTGCCCACTGGTGGGAGAAAGCAAGGCTAAAGCACCCAGCCTATAGCAGCCTGTGGAAGCCTTCAGAACCTGGGACGCGTGACACCCAGCCTGCCCCTGCTGCCACCTTGTGAATGTGTTTCATGTTGTCACAGGTCGTGTTTATATTATACTCAAGTATGTAGGCATATAGACCTGCACTATGTAGTCAATAGACTCAATTAATATTTTTAATTTATTTAATGTATTAATATGTTTAATTTAAAGAACTTCTCTGTTTGTTTCCCATGTTGTTCATTATTTCAAGGCAACAGAAACGGTAGGTGCTTAAAACATCACTAGTTCATGTAAAAAGCCACAGTGTTTTCGATCTGTGAGTCTGGTGCAGTTTCTGGGAGTGTGTTGTTTGTTGGAGACTCAAAGTGAAAGAGAAATCATCCTAACAGAAAGGAAGGAAGCTGGAAGCCATCCTAGTATTTCAATAAAAGCCTGTCCACACCATAGTAAACCAGGGGATCACAGGATGTCCTGTCTGATAGCACGCGGCTTCCTCTCATAGAGGAACGGATGGCTCAACTCTCCACTCACTGTTTAGTGGCTGTGGCCAGCTCAGCCCAGACTAGAACAAAGAGAACCACCTTCTACACCCTGGGGAGTGAGAGACTGCTATCCTCAAGGAAGACTACTGAAATTTAGCCTTAAAGGTTTGGGAGCAAAATGAAAACTGACTAAGAAAATAAGTTATAATCATAAAATCAACTTAGTGCCTCTGGCATCTGTGAAGTCATGGTGAACTTTGGTGGTACTTGGAGACAGATGTGGGTATGTAACTGGGTGTGAGCAGATCCTCGGAAGGGGGAGGGAGGGGAAAGCAGGCTGGCCCTTTCAAGACAGCACCTGCACAAAGCCTTTCTCTGCTTTGTTAAGAATAGGGAAGTTCTCCCCCAGGGGGGTTGTGGGGGTAGGGGGTGGGGGGTGGTTTAGAGCTAAATGTAGAGTCAAACAGGCAACAACAAAGCTGCTGAATTAAGTCAGCTCTGGTAGCATATGCCTATAGTTTGAACTACTCAAGAGCCTTATGGAGGAGAGTCCCAAGTTCAAGGCCAGCCCTGGCAACTTACTTTGTCTCAAAAAAACAAAAAATATCGAGCCTGAGTATTTACCCTAAAGAGTCTAAGGCAACAACATCCCAGAGACAACAGCCCCATCAGTGAGTCAGCAGCACGATTCACAGTGGCTAAATGATGGGAACCAACCTAGGGGTCCAGCAACAAACGATCGGATAAAGAAAATGTCTATACATAGAATGGAATTATCTCCAGCCACAAAGAAGAATGAAGTTGTGGTTTGATCAAGCCAGACCGCCTGAAACAGAGTACGAGGTGATCCTACATTCAAAACAGCTGGACAAAGCAGCCTGACAGACTACAGCCAGGATTTCTGAATCTTCTTCGAATCCCCCATGACAGCGCCCCTTACCAGCAGGAAGTAGTTTGGAAAGAACAACGCCCAAATTCTCAAATACTGTCTATAAATGTTTGTTTTCATTTAAATGGACTTTGTTATATAAAATAAATTAAAAAAAAGAGAAATGGATGTAACTACAGAATCATATTAAGTGAATTAAGTCAGTCTTAGACAAAAATCCTGAGTACAGATGACATGACAATAGAAGTCAAACTCCCTAGGGGGGAAAGGAAGGCTTCTGGGATAGGGAGGGTAGGAAGAGAAGGGCAGCAGCACGCAGAGGGGCTATGCTCCAGGAACATCGTAAATGTGCATGGAAACGCTCAAACCTGAGCACAAAAAACATGCACTCCCTGTCAGATTAGAGATGATGCAAACAGGGTAAGGGGCGGGTGTCTGCCACAGAATTTTAAATGAGGGGGCATGGACTGTTAATTCTCCAGGAAAGATTCTGAAAACGGGCAAATGTGCCTAGTTGGCTTTAAAGGAAATAGAAATGATTTCTGCACACATTTTACTCTTAGTCTTAATGCCAGAACCTTTGATCTAGCCCAAGAGGACGCACAACACAAAGAAAAATTTGTCTATATATAATTACAGTGTGCTCTACAGAAATAAAAGAACACTTCATGTCTATCAAGACAGTGAAGAAAACCCAGCTCCCAAACTTAACACCTTTAAAAGTGTGATTTGGTGGTTTTTTCTAAAGTATCATAATTATTCTGTTGCAGAACCTTTGGGTGTGCACAGCCTGAGCATCCCCTGTCCTCAAATCTGAAATCCAAATGCTCCAGAATCAGACATCTTGGGGCACTGATGGATGTCAGAGAGTCTCCGACTAGGAATGCTCCTAGCAGTGTATTCTGGAAGCACCTCCCCAGATCTGAACACACCGGAAATAGGAAATGGTTCTGGTTCTGGGCATTCTGCATGAAGGCATTTCAACCTGCACTTAACTGGGACAATATATGAGGCCACTGGCAGTGGATCCAAGATCTAACACTAATGCACAAACTGACTTAGTGGAGCCCGTACTATATGGAGAGATACCCTGCTCAGCCTAGACACAGGGGTGTGGGGATGGAGGGGTGCCTTGGTCCTACCTCAATGAGATGATGGGACAGACTTAGTAGACTTCCTAGGGAAGACCTTACCCTCTCTGGAGGAACAGATGGGAGGTGAGAGGGGGCAATGGAGGAAATGGAAGGAGAGGAGGGAGAGGGAACTGGGACTGGAATAAAAAGAAAAAAAAAAAAAAAAGAAAGAAAACACATACACAAAATAACTATGAGCATCTACTGTTGTAGATCTGTGGACAGGGACAGAAGGAACATTCTTTTCTCCTGAAGGATTTATGAGCAGGTTGAACCATAAGATCCATACACATTAAGATCTAAGTTGAGACTACCTTAAAGTATTGAAAATATACGTTTTTATTTTGTTTAGTAAGACAGGGTTTCTCTGTGTAGCCCTGACTGTCTTAGAACTCCCTTTGTAGACCAGGCTGGCCTCAAACTCAGAGACTCCCCCACCTCTGCCTCCTGAGTGCTAGAATTTAAGGCATGCGACACCACTGCCTGTCTTAGTGACTCTTAATGACTCTCTTATATTAATAATTTCTAACAATGGGCTAAAGAGTTGGACATGTCATTAAAGAATGTATCCAGTCAATATGCACATGGAAGGATCCTCAACTGCAATTTGCAGTCTTAAGAAGACACTGCTATGCACCCATAAAGGATGCCCAAAACCTGAGAGTGATCGTACACATTTGCAAGGCTCTAAGGATAGGGGATGGCTTTCAGGTTCTTCTAAGTTACACATTGGGGGGGGGGCTGGGAGCTCGGCTGGTAAAGAGAGCTTGCGGTACAAGAATGAACACCAACATCCTCAACACCCACACGGAGGGCTGGGCATGGCGGCATGGCATGGAGAAGTGAGGACGGGGGATTCCTGGGGCTCACTGGCCAGCCACAACAGCCTACCAGGTGACTTCAGGATAGTGACTATGTCTTAGAAAACAAGGGGTTGTTCTCGAGTACACACACACACACACACACACACACACACACACTCTTTCTCTCCTCCACCCCACAGACACACAGTTAACACAATCATTTCACTCTTGGGCATTTACCCCAGAGAAATGCAAACATGTCCCCACCAAGATTTGCACATGAATATTCACAGACGCTTTATCTAACTACCCCAGACTGGAAAAGCTAATGTTTAGCAACTGGTGAGTGGATAAACGAAATATGGTATGCCATATGACGGGGTACTACTCAGCGGTAAAGAGTAAGGTAGAGAACTACACAACTGTGGGTACAGCCAATATGGACGGATCGCAAACTCATGACACGGAGTCAAAACAGCCAGATGCTGAGCAGTGCATTCCATCTGATGCCATTTCATACCAATTGTTGTGACAGAAAGTGACTCAGTGGTTCCTGAGACTGTGGGAAGAGGAAATGGGTGCTATAAAGGGCACAAGAAATTTGGGGTCCGTGATGGAAGTGTTCAGGGCCAACTCTGAACACTTCCCACTGAACTAAACACTGCAAATAGATTGAGTTTGTTTCTTAATGAATTCTTCATGAAGTCGGCGGAGGGGTTTTTAAAGAACATCTGCTATGAGTCATGTACTGTGCCAGGTATTTAGGACATGAAGATCACAGATTATAAAGGCAAGTAAAAAGTCACAGGTGCAAGCTAGGTGCTAGCATTCTGTACTGGACTGACTCTGCCCCAGGCAACAGTGTGTGCTCCTCGTTCCTCGTTCTATTCCTCCACACAACAACCCTGTGGGGTTGGCGTTGTTATCCCTCCAGGTACGGTAGGAAAATGATGCTCAAGGGGCAGAAAGAATCTACCCTGTCATACAGTTTGGGGTAAGGTGGAGGCAGAGAGTCTTACGCCAGAGGCAAGCTTTGCCCACTGCAGTGCAAGAAGCTCTCTGGCTGGGCATTCCAAACATCCTAGCAGACTCCAATATGCAGTAGGAAGGAGGTGCCAGAGCTGGGCAGAAAACACACAGGAACTGGGGGAGTAGAAGCCGTCAGTGCTGCTCATGGGGACATCTTGAAGTCACTGCTGTGGCAATGTCATGTGCCTTTTGGAAATCCCAGGGAGAGGGACTCAATTCCCCCATGCAGATTTATCATGAGTTCCAGGCCCCAGTATGGGGTCTGGAGGAGGCCCATTTGGTCCCCGCTGCCTGGGGGCCACAGTTAGCCTAGGTTCACTCAGTGCTAATCATAGGCTACTGTAGAATGCTGCAGGAGCAGACTTACCCTGCCCAGAGCAGAAGACAGACAGAGGTGAGGGAAGCCGACACACTCACCCAGAACCCTCATCCTTCTCCACACTTTGTCTCTGAGAACCCGGCCCTCCTGGGACCCCTGCTTCTGCTTCCTCCTTCTCTAGCAGAGCCCTTCTTGTTACACACCCCAAGGTCTGTTTGCTTCAAGGCTACAGAGAGTGAAGTTATCATTGCATGCAAAGCTGCCCTTTGTTTCTTCTTAACTGGCAGTGTCCCTGGGGTGCTCTCAGACTTCATCCAGCCTGCTGGGTGAGGAGGCTGCCTGTGCAGGAAGGCGTGCTCTGTGTGGATGGCTGGCTGCCTGGCCTACATCACGGGATCTAGGGGTTGCTTTAAGGGTAGATACTGATATTCTCAGTCTCTCTCTCTCCTCCTCTCCCTCTCTCTCCCTCTCCCTCCCTCTCTCTCCCTCTCTCTCTGTGTGTGTGTGTGTGTGCGTGCGCTTGTGTGTATGTGTGTGTGTTACTGCCCTAAAGTGGGAGGTTAGGTACGTCAGGTCAGAGGATGGTGATCAGAGTGACTGAAAATTGGCAATTCCTTGTTTCTGTACAATGTTAGGACCCCACACAGCACCCGACAAACAGCAGGTGCTCAATAAACAGGAAGAAAATGAATCTGCAAAGAGGAGACTGAAAAATAATCCTCACCGAGGATTACTGTGCAGTTAGGCTAAGATTCACTGAGCATACTAAGCAGGCTGGACATGCTACCAAACCCAGCACAGCATGCACTGGAGAAAGCCAAAGTGAGGACAAAAGGTGGCTTCCTGAGTGCGAAACCTCAAGGCAGATTGCTCCTCTGTGACTCCGGGTGCTCTAAGGTAAGAACAGAGCTTAAGCAGCTGGTGTGATGGCTCAGCTGGGGTAGTACTTGCTGTGCAAACCTGGTAACCTAAGTTCAAACCCTGGAATCTGTGTAAAGGTGGAAGGAGAAACTAGACTATACAAGATTGTCCTCTGCCTTCCACAAGTGTGCATACACACACACACACACACACACACACACACACACACACACACACACTGAACATGTAGTAACAAGTAAAATATTGCTGGGCAGTGGTGGTGCATGCCTTTAATCTCAGCACTTGAGAGGCAGAGGTAGGTGGATCTCTGGGTTTGAAGCCAGCCTGGTTTACATAGAGAGTTCTAGGACAGTCAATATTTCACAGAGAAACCCTGTCTCAAAATACCCAAATCAAACCAAACAGACAAAAACATTTAAAGTAATACTTGTATCTAGTCCTGAATGGAACATGCTTTTAACTCCAGTACTGAGCAAATAGGACAAGGAATGCAAGACTAGTCTTGGATACATGGCGAATTTCGGGCCAACTTGGGCTACAAAATGGGGGGAGGGGATAGGCAATGAGACAGCTCAGTAGGTAAAGTGACTGTCACATAAGGATAAAAATCCGAGTTTGATCCCCCAGCACCCCTCAAAAAAAAAGTAGGGTGTGGTCATGTGTGCCTATACTTTCAGTGCCCAGAACTCACAGAGACAGGGAAGCACCTTCCCCCCCCCCCCCCCGTCCCGTCCCGTCCCTCCCCCTGCCCCCCTCCCCTGCCCCCCTCCCTCCCCTTGTCTCCCCCCCCCCCCGGGTTTGCTGGCCAGGTCTGGTTGAATCTGGTGAGCCAATGCCAGCCATACCCAGAATAAAACAGCTACACAAGTCCTCTGGGGACATGTGGGGAATCTCTCCACTTGGGGTCCCCCTGTCCTTGCTGCTGCCTAGGCTTCTTGTTCTCTCTTTCTAAGAGCCCCATGAGTAGATTGGCAATGGAAGGATTATTTGTTTGCTAAAGGAAAATGTGGGTTTAAGTATTAACATAATGGCAACTGGGTAAAATGTGACGATGACAACTTAAAGCATTTCACTACTTCCAGGCTGAAAGCACGTTTGAGCGCCCTAGAACGATAGGACAGGAGGGACACGGGACAGGGCAGTGGGGGAGCCCGCTTCAGTAGTGCCACTATGCGGTGATTTGTGCAGCATCGAGTGAAAGCACTGTCATCATCATGGCGGGCACGTAAGTAAAGGACGCCACTGTTCATGCTCAGAGTGACATGACAGTCTTCCAGAGATGTCAATGCCTCTGCCATCTCTGACAAATTACCTCTCAGAGCTTTGCCAGGGCAGGCTGCCACTAAATAAAGAATGAGGAATTAAGGTCTTTAAAGTAAAGCCAAGCAAAGTAAAGAGGTGTTAGAGCCCTTTAAGGCGCTGTCTGTCACCTGGGCTCACTCAACAGGAAGCATAGGCTGGAATCCTCAAGGTCAATTCTGTGCATAATCTTTTGTTCAAAGTTAAGTTCTTGCTATGCTGCCCAGGCTGGCCTTTCTCAACATCCTTAGTGCCATGATTACAGGGAACACTTCCACACAAGGCACCTGTGCACACTTTAGATTTATTCCCACAAGTTCTAGCCCATAGAATGTCACAGACACCCAAATGACTAAGAAACAATCGTGTTGGTACTGAAAATGCAGCCTTTTGCCAATGCACATGTGCACATATGTGCAGCTACATGTCCACATGCATGGGCACACATGCATACAGATTATCTCCCTCCTTAAATGCCTTGTCTGCATCCTTTGCTATTCCAAAGTCATGACCCAAGTCAGATTTTTGTGGCATAGTCATTGACCTGGTGGAACCAAGCTGGATGCAGACACACCATATACACTGAGTTTGAACCCTATTTTCTTAACTAGCTAAGCATGGTGGGACACTACCACTAAAAGGTGCCACCAACCCCTCCCCTCCTCCAGAAGGAAGGAAAGACTTTTTAAGGACATCTGTCCTGGTTCAAGTGAGTAAAATCTTAATTAACATGGGGTGATTTGATCTGGAAAATAAACACTGTATCTTTTTTGATAATTTATTAAGAAATTATTTTGCACGGGTCTATAAAAGTCTGCTCAGCCTTACCTTACTGGTTGTTTTCATTAAAATAAACAGTCCATCTTCGGAGACACAATTAACAAAATTTTGATTCATTAAGCAAATGTTGCATAACATTTACTTACTCATTGCATATGTGAATTAGGGGTTTCCACTTGGGAAGAACTCTCTCAAAATAGTAATCAATACCAAGGGCTAAAAATAGTAAGGTAAACAATCAGACTCTTAAGATGTGCTGGGAAGTAGGCTCTGAGAACACCAGTATGTATGTACATGCAGTGTTGTATAGGACAGGCATCTGAACGGGTGCACACGATACTGGATGAATATAATATAGCCCGCTCAGTATCAGTATTATATAATCACACAGCCAAAAGAGCCTAAAATCACTGTCCTCTTTTTTCTATGTATGTAAGAGGCTCACAGAGTGTAGGCCAGCCCTTAACTCCTGATCCTCCTGGGTCTAGTGCTGGGGTTACAGGCATGTGCCACCACATCTAATTTTTGAAAATATTTTAACATAATCAATCCATCATGGAAGATCTTATTCTTCAAAAAATTTTTGCAAATATATTTGTCCTTGAAAGTGAAATCAACAAAATTTAAGACACAATTGGATGATCCATGGTAAACTTTCAGGTCACTTCTGGGGACCTCCATCAAGGTGATGACTCTGGGATTGCTCCCAGTACCTTCCTGGGCCACCTATGCTACTGCATCCCTCACACTGATGGACCAGGTACTCCGTTCTGCGCTTCTGAGGACCGAGACAGTACAAGGGCTCTACATTAGCCTCTGAATCAGACTGCTATCTAGGAAGGTGATCCCAGTGCCTGTCCCCTTATGAAGGAAGTTGCGTCCATTGCTTCTTCCCCGGGAGAGATGCCCTGAGCCAGGAAACGGCCATCTCCCCTGTCCTGATCTCTGCTGATTATGAGTCTTGAGTCTTCTCATGGCCAACTGAGGGCTCAGGAAATACAAACAACGGCTGCTGGCCGACTAAGTAAGATACTGACAGCAATGAAAATCCGTCACAGGATGTGTTGTTCCTAATCGTGACTTTGTTAGCACTCAAGATCTTAAAGAGGGATCGAGCACAGACACTGGCCGGAGAAGACAATCAAATATTTATTGATTTTCCCCATCCAAATGGAATATTTATATCCCTCCCAGTAGCTACCTCTCCTTGAATCTGAGAGATTATTCGCTTCACTTCACATGGTCCCTAAGTACAGCAGATGCTGCATCCGGAAAGTAAACCTGAATCTAGTGGGTGGGCTTACACTGCTTCGATCCTGTACCACAAATGGACACCACAGAGCAGGTCAGCTTCTCCAGGAAGTCACCAGCATCCACATCCCTTTCACAGAGGCTCTGAGGAAGGCCCCCAAAGAAGTCTAGCACAGCATTAAGTAACCTCCCTGGGTTCTATCAGCCCTAAGTCAAATTCCAAAGACAAAACCGGTATTTGCAAAACTCTCCTTTGACATTAATGGACAGAGGTTGGAGACAGGTAAGGCTAGACCTTCGGTGTGTGTAACTGCTGTTCTAGGGAGGTATCACCTGAAATCTACACCCTGGTAATAGCTTCTACTGATTGGAACACAATCCTGTATTTTCTAGATCTACACACAGGGTATTTTTCTATGTTCCTAAACAACAGTTCACTAAAAAAAAAAAAAAAAAAAAAAAAAAAAAAAAAGAAAAAGAAAGAAAGAAAACAAAACTGGCAAAAGCTGGATGTTCTAGGCGACTATTTGGGGCTGATTACTTCGTTTTTGCTTTTCTTTACAGTTCATTTCCTGGGGTCAGGTAATTTCTTCTTAAAATATTCAGACACACGAGAGACTGAGCTGCACTCTGTCTGTAATACCCATTCTGAGAAAGTCCTCTCTCTATGCTCATTCTCAAAGCCCAGAATATGCAAACAAAGATGCAGTGGGCAGAAGGCCAGTTAATAAATCTCATTTCCGACCAGCATCTGCGTAGAACAGAGCTGTAGGGAGTAGCCTCTCCAGGGAGGTCCAGGCCACGACTCATTCGCTCTTTGAATTAAAGAGTATCACCTCGGATGGCCCTCACCACATTTATTTTTTAAGCAGCTCTTGAAATATACGGATTCCTAACTGCAGTGGGGGACGCTGGGGCTGAGGCCCTCTCTTGTGCAATGGGTGTAGAAATGTGTACAAGTGGTTTTCCTGGGTCCTTTTGATACTTGATTGCTTCAAGTGCAATTTCCAACACAGAGGCGATTTTTAAAGGGAAGCTTGCTGTTCTAATTAAAGTGCACAGGGCTTTCAATAATGATTTGTTACCTATCTGACTTCAGTAAAAGTGAACCCTGCTGTAAAAGTGGACCCTGTTTATATGCACTGATATCTCTGACTTCAGATGTCTAGGCCAGGACCACACCTCAGTTTTACAGTGAACAATCTGGTACTCGGCCCAGGGAATGGCTCAGCAGGTGATGGCGTTAGCCTACAAGCCCAGTGACCTGAGTTTGATTCCCAGAAGCCACATGGTGGAAGGAAAGAACACATTCAAGCAAGGTTCACCTGTGACATGTGTATCCACCCACCCTAAATAAACAACAGCATTAACTAAAAGAAAACAGAGTGACTGCTTGTACACAGAAGGTATGTGAGGCATGCCACCATCCTTTTTAGGTGTTCCTGCCTTCTCTTGCCTGCAATGCCAGTGAGGTGAGGAATACTCCAGTCTAAGCTCCTGAAAGCGTTTCTCTTTGGTAACAAAGCATCCTTCCTGTTTACATACCTGCATGTATGTTCTGCAGAGGATGGAACCCAGTGCCTTAGGCGTTAACCTCACATCTCTTTAAGAGTAGAATTACAGGGACTAAGGACGTTAAGAGCAGTGGCTGCTCTCACAAAGGACCTGGGTTCATTTCCCCAAACCTACATGGCGGCTCATAACTGTTTATAACTCCAGTTCTGGGGGAATATGACACCCTCATCTAGCCTTGGAGGGTACTACGGGAACATGGTGCATAGGCATACATGCAGGCAAAATAGACATGAGATGAAAACAACAGAACACTAAGACTGCATATCCTTCACTGTAAGAGGCAATGTCAGGAAACAGAGCCTGAGATAAAGGCTGCTGGAGTCTACGTAGGAAACAGCGGAACAGCCAGGAACAGAAGTGACCCTGGTGTGGCCAGGGCCCTCAGTACATTCTAGCTCCCTCAGGAACCACACAGAAAACTTCCAGGCATATCTCACCGTTGAGAGCTACCTCTAGCCTACAGTCAAGGTCAAACTTCCACTTGGTTAAGTCTCTATTGTGGTTTTCAAATTGCCTTCCAAGTTTCCTCAGCAATCAGATGGCTACATTATCCCACTCTTAGGAGCCAAAATAAGGATGGAACACTTCCTGGATAGAAAAAATGTGTCACATTTCTTCCCTTCTCTTAGGTCTCTCCAAAAAAAAGAAAAGAAAATATGCAGTAGTTATATTGTATTGTGTTGCTCATTCACTTTGAAAGAAAGCAAAGAGGACCATCCAATGTGTCTGTTTCCAAGTGTGTCCTGCACATCAGACAGCATAAATGGAACCAACAGCCTCTCCCCCAGCAGTCCTATTCCATAAAACACAAGCACAATGATGCTTCCAATGAAGCCACTTGTTTAGTCAAATCTCTACCCAAATTCAGGTTTTTCTTTCCAAAAACAAACAAACAGAAAAACCCATAAATTATTTAATAACTGGAACAAGTAACTTAAATGAAAAACACAAGTACAATTTCATTTTAAAGCAATAATCCCCCCCCCCTACACAAAGGAGGCCCATTTGACCTTTCTGTCAAACAGTATTTCATTAGCACTTTGAGTTGGTTCACATGAGTAATAAAACCCAACTAGGCAACTTCCTCTGGCCCACGTGGTAAAATGTGTACTCTATCCTAGGAGCAGCAGCTACTGACATGGCCAGGATTAAATCACTTAGGAAATAAGTGCTTCAAATGTACTGCCTACAAGAACAGTTCAAATGATCGAGCTTTCAAAAGCACCTTGATTTTGTTCATTTTTAAATTCTCTTTTTAGGCTCACTCAGAGGAGAAAGGTGAGAAAGAGATGGGCTTTCAAACAGCAGGACCCCCAAAAGGCACGTCTCAGAAGCTGGCGATCAACTGTGGCTTGCATTAGGGGAGCTACAATCACTTGAAGTCTGTAAGGATGCTGTGCCAAGTCTATTCATTGGAACCATAAGACTCGAGACTTGGCGACCTCATGGGCACAGCCAAAATTAACTTCAAGTATTTATGTAACTGCCAGAGATGTAACAGGGCGAAGGGTTGCATTCAACCCCCCTTCTTTTGAGTCAACAAATGGTGTCTCAGCTCAGAAAGGAAGGAAGTGGGGTGCTTTGGAGTCTACGATGTGCACGTTGAATCTGAACACAGAAAATTCTGCCTGCGATACAATTTGAGAATTTAGATGGCAGCTGACTTTAAGAGTTATTTCCTGTTGCTCGCTGTCTGGGAGAGCGCCTCTTACAGGTATGTGTGCTCTACTTTAAAGCAAAAGCATCGTTGGTGGTTATAAAGGTTATGTTTAAAAATAACCACCTCAGTACAAAAGAACTTCCAAGGAAATACAACCTAAGCTATCCATCTCCCTGTAAGTCTGGCTGGCCTTTAGCTGCCTAAGATCCCAAGCTACAGTCTGGATCACATTGTTATCCTTATCAAACAATGCAAACAATTTTAATGAGCTTATCTATGGGGACATATTGCCAGATATGTTAATGCAAAAATGATGCCAACCACACAGGCAATTCATTAATCAAAAGGCTCACAATACAATGACTGATAGCATTCCCGTCCTCAAATTAGACTTCAGCAAAATACAAGGAATCACCTTTCTATTTTAAATAAGAAGGAAGGGCTCATCCACCCATGCAGAGGCCATAAAACTCTTCAGAAAATGCATAGCGGGACCGGGTTTCGGTGGGGGTTTTTTTGTTGTTGGTTTTTGTTTTTTTTAAACCCCTAGGTCTGAAATAGTCCAGCCTCTTTCTAATCAGCCTAAGGCTTTCATGGAGGGATTTTAGTGAATGTCTGACACTGTGACCTCTGCTGTCAATCCTTGCGCCAATCAGCGTGCAGAATTCTTACAAAGCTCCATCAATCTGGCGGTTTAACATCACACACACTGCAGCTTCATCTAGAGGATTCCATCTTTTCCTGCATGCTCTCCAGGTTAAGCGCAAGCGCGCTCCTCACCATCCTCCCTTTCTCGCCATTCTCCCGTTTGTTTGCTCCTTTAGTGCCCGCCACCTAATGGTTCCTTTAAATGCTGAAAGGGAAGGAGGAGAGGAAGTGCAGTGCTTGTGTCCCTTCGGGGATGCGGAAAGATGGCATGCAGGGATGAGATGAAGGGAGACCTCTTCCAGGCAACAAACCTATTCACCCGCGGAAGCCTCTATGCTCTCACCCCACCGACACAGGACCCAGTAACCAAGCAATCCTGGCCTCCGCGTTACGTAACGGGATGGACCGTCTGTAGCCACCCGTGCCAGTACCTGTAGGACCGCTCCCCGCGCACTGTATGCTTCCGGAAAGGAATGATGGTCCCGTTATCCTGGATGATGTCGTTGTTGTTCTCGCCATTTGGGGACAAGGTTTGGGTCGGCCCGGGCATTGGCGCTCTCCCGACAGAGGGAACAACACGCGGAGGCTGGCTGGGGCGGGAGGGCTGTGTCTCTCCGCTGCTTGCTGCTCACTCTGCAGCCGCGCTCTGCTCCTGCTCCGCGCCCGGCCCCGCCCTCCAGAAGACACGCCTTCAAAGGCCACGCCCTCCAACGTCAGGGCGCCAGCAGCAGCGGCAGCCGCTGGTCACGTGCCCGCTGTCGCCATAGCAACCCGCTAACTCGTCGCCTTGCCTAGGTTCACGCCGAGCGGCGCAGCGTGAGCGCCCTGGGCTGCAGGCTGCAGAGCAAGGGGCTGGCCAGCATCTGGCATGGACCCGCCCTGAGCCCGACCGAGAACCCGCTCTTCCTCTAGCTGCTTCCTCTCGGACCAAGCTATCCTTGCAGCTGTGCACACAAAAGGATTCATGTCCAGGCCTGGGGAGGCTCCAAGGCCCAAGGACAGGAAACGTGGTCAGGTTACCGGACAAACCCACAAAGACCTGGAGGTTTCCTTCTAGAAAAGGTGTGGAACTGAAAGGGTTAAGCCTTCCCCCCACGTCCCCTATTCTCCAAAGCAGCCGCCTCCTGCTTAAAAGAAGCAGAAAAATAAAACCTGCGAGGAAGCTACATTTTCTTAGTCCATACCAAGAGGTCGACCGTTGCAAATTAAATGACCGTGTAAAGCAATTCCCCAAGAGAGATTTAAAATGAAATTATTTATGTAACCACCATTTTACAGTATTACCATTAGAGAAGCCTTTTAAATTTTTTTTTTTTCTATAAAAGCAGGCTCCTGTTAGGTTGAGGCTGGTCTTGAACTTATGATCACTTTGTTCAAATTCCCAAGTTTTAAGGTTATATATGCCACAAAGCTCAGCTGTCGTCTCCTTACCCTGCTGCCCTCTGAAATCACTGATACTTTATTAATGTGTGGAATAAACAAGGGACCACCTCAATTAACATTTGGAAGCTCAACGCTCAGGCTGTTTTAGCAGTGCAATTGTTGTTTGCAAATAATTTGCCTGTTAATCAGGAGCCATTATCCCCAATTTAAAAATGAGGAAGCTAGAAAAAGATCACACCAGAAGTGGTGAAGCCGGACTTGCAAACAACACATTTTTACCAGTGTGACCACCCACTAGTGATCTGTGATCTTACAAACCTAGATAAGAAGTAAGTGTTTCAGGTACATTACCAAAATATTATGAAGAAATGGCTCTGTCCAGAATTACAAGTACCATGCAAAGTGTGAGAATTCAATAACAGACTTTAAGCAGCCCTCACAGGGGGCCAGTGTTATCTGTTCCAGAGAGAGGAGCGTCTAGACTCATTAGAAAGTCTCTGAACATCTATAGAGTGGAAGAAAATTTGGGGGTATAAAAGTCACCACATGAATGAGGATACAAGCCAAAAGTTCTCAGTTACAGCTATATGGCCTATCATCTTCCCCATTTTGTGATACAGATATTAATAACAAAAATTCTGTCATTCCTGAAAATTCAACAGCCTGCGTCCCCGGTTACAAGTTATTTCTGTCAGGCGTCTGGGATTGGAATCAAATGTTCCACAGCACAGATGGTAATGATAATCTCAAGCAAGCCCCTCCCCATTGTCTATTTTATACTCTACTTTTGTCCAGTTATTTTAATAATTTTATTCTTCTGCTTATTCAGTTAGTGCCACGGGACTAAAACTGGTTCCTTCATCTGAACCCATCATATGATAGTTACTGTTCTCATACAATCAGGACCCAATTCTGACACGGTGCTCACTAAGGAACACGAAGAGATCTTTACGTACATACAAGAGGCACGTCGAGTTTCATTCACTTCCAGCTAGCTAAAGGGACCTGGGACTGTGAGCGTTATGATTCCATTCACACCTCCCTCTTCCTGTTTCTGGTACTTGACGCGCTTGCTAACTTCTCTCTTCCTTTCAGCAAGACTTCCTTTTGCCGTAGTCAGTCTAAACTTTAAAGATGCTATCCACAGATCAAATGCTCTGTTTTCCCACCATGCCCTCTCAATGGGTGGGGGGAGCTTTCATGGAGCTCACTTTGGTATGATGTCATATTTAAATATGTTAGACATAATTGATACTATCTATGGTGAGGATTAATTTGATCACAGTTTGAATGCACAGTTCATGCCTTTAAATTGATTTCTACCAACAGTTTGCAGAGAAAACACTCCTACCCACCCACCCTTGTGCAGTTGCTCAAGAAGGAGGGGACAATGGCCGACAATTTACTTGGTAGGCTGAAAAGGGAGGAATTGTAAGTCGAGCAGAAGAGGGACTCTGAAGAACCTGTAAATCTTCCTGTATGACTGCTCTGAGCCATGCTACTATAAAGGGACCCAGAGAGCTCCTGAGAGCAGCCATTACCCTCTAAGATGCGGGGGTAACAGGGGTAATAATTTGAAAACATTAAACAGATGCCGTTTCGTTCCTCTCACATAAATCAAGTTACCTGGCAGCTATTCTCCAGTTTAGCCTTGGGGAAAAAAGGAAGGCAAATTCCACTTTGGGGAGAGGATGATCCAATATTGGGAAAAACGGAGAAGATGGAAAGAGACACAGAGAGCCCATCTTTTCAAACAGTGGAATGTAGGAATGAAGGTGCAAACTAACAAACAAAAGGCAACTGGTCTCCCAGTCTGTCTCCTAGAAGAGACATCAAATAGGCTGAAGGTACAGCCAAAATCTAGGGGACTTTCTTTTGTCTCATTTCACATTGAAAAAGTCTAGGACATGACTATCCTTGAAAGAATGTCTCACTAATTCTTTCCATTCCCAAGGGAGGGGCCGCCTGTCTCCGTGGAGACCTCCTGTACTACAATGAAGAGCTCTTTCTTCACCAAGCTCTGGCTCCATCACAGTGAGAACCCTTTCCTGACAAGGTCTGCCCCATCACAGCTCCCCCCACCATGTAGTTGCTTGAGGAGAAGGGAAGCTGAGAAGTTTCTGTCTGCCCTCTAGAAAATAACCAGGAGGTTGAGTGGTTGAGGCTTCAGGAAACTGAGATTACGGTAGTGCTGATGGCAAGTGTGTTATCGCAGCAGATGCAGAGGGACAGTAACAGTTCCCAGGAACTCAAATAAGAGAGATAGACAGCTGTGAGAAAAGGGACATGATGGCAGAGCCAAGTCTGTAGGTGCTGCCCAAGAGTTCAGCACAGAATACCAACAGAATGCTTCTGGATGGCACCAGACCAGAACACCTCATCAGGGCTAGACATTGCAAAGGCAAGGACTGCCATGGGACCAGGAGGCCCACCTCAACCACTTTCTGGCTTTCTACACATCCATTCAGTCCCCAGACTGCAGGCAAAGGGAAGAGGCTCTTAGAAATTGACTCTTTTTCCAAGAGATGAAGCCCAAAGGTACCTCAACTGGAAGATGCTGTAATGTGGTGAGCTGGCAAGCTTAAAACTTTCTGGCTAGCTCCCAGCAGACTAAGGGAAGTCACGCAGATGAAAGGAAGAAACAAACTAAAGTGTCTATGTATACCTGACTTTGGATTACACTTTTGTTGTATACACAGAGAGCTACCATAGCGGGGAAACACTCCTTTCACCAAGCAGCATATTAAAATTAGGATTCTGGATTCAGGCAGGCTGGGCTTGTTTTGGCCACTCACCACTATGTAATTTTGGCAACTTGCTTCATATCTTTAAGGTCTTGCTCCCCAATCTATAAAGCAGCTGCAATAATACTGGTTTCACAGCGTTGCAGTGGGATTAAGTTACCTAACACACTGAAAGCACCTGACATTGAGAAGGGCAAAAAACTCAGGCTCTGACTTCAAGACATTTCCAGGGCTGAGGGTGATGAGCGGGTACAATGCAGTTACAGTACAAAGGCTAAGATCAGCACTAAACTCAGTGGGACAGCAAAGCGGGGTCTGAGTTCTCTGGACATCTGTCTACTACCATGATACCATGAGGGATAACAATAGTAACCTGTTTTCTTTCTTTCTTTCTTTTAAGACAGGGTTTCTCTGTGTAGCTTTGGAGTTTGTCCTGGAACTTGTTCTGTAGACCAGGCTGGCCTTGAACACAAGAGATCTGCCTGCCTCTGCCTCTTCGTCCAGCAGTAACCTGTTTTGATCACTCCCCATGCAACACCTCCCTTAGGAAAGGGCCCTCCACTGCCTTGTTCATGGTGCTCCTCAAGCGGAGCCTGGCAGGCAGTAGGCAGTGAATGAATTTAATCGTTTATTTGTTCAATGAATTTTTAGGGGAGGAACAGTTTGTTCGCGATTGGATATGAGAATTTCTTGCCCAATAGCTGAGATGCTTATCCTGGAGGCAGTGCTGTCATTAGAGTCAGGATGGAGTGGGGATGAAGGATGGAGTAGACAGGCTTTGACAGAGGCAGGAAGGGGTGTGCTCCCAGCAGGACACCGCAGACTGCTCTGTATGGAGAGAAAGCAGAGTGCATGGCAGCAGCGGCCAATAGGAAGTGGGGCTTAGGCCAATGCTGAAGCCAAGGCTTCAATCTGAACTGATCTGCAAATACAGAGTAACTCATGATGAAATGTGCATATCAACTTGTGATGATGTTAGCACTATGATGCTCTATTGAAAATAAAACCAGTTCCCAAACCTAAAACAAACAAAACCAAGACAATGAAGACTTAAACCAACAGATCATAGGACTGTAGAAACAAGCACACATTCGCAAATTCAAAGACTATAAATGCTAGGATTTAGTAGATAACTGGAAATGGGCTAGGTGATGGGAGGGAGTTGAGGGTAGGAGGTAGTGAAGGAAACAGGAACTTCTCAGATAGGTCCCAGGCTTGTGGCTTGGCCACCAAGTAGATACTATCATTTGGCAAGCTTAGAAATGCAGATTAAATTGTTCCTTTGGAAGAAAGTTTCTCAAAATGTGTTTTAGTCACAGAGGAAAACCCTATAGGACATGCTATTAGCAGCCAGCCTGTGTGTTAGTCCTTCCATGTTTGTTGAATGTGTGTGGGTCTTGCTCTTATCAGCTGTGTTTGATGTGGCTACACACTAATTTTCGGGTAATTGTCTCCAAAGTGCTTGCTGAAGCTGCAGCCGCTCTCACTTGCGCAGCAAGATAAGACCCTTTGGAATTCCTTAAAAGCTGAGTGACAAAAGGGGAGGGTGCAAAAGGAAGGAGTTTGCCTAGGGCTGCACATCCTAGGAAAGTGCCCTGTGGACTTCACAGGGAGGGAGAGGTCTCTAGGGCCAAATGTCACAGTAAGTTTGCTTCATGTAAGAACCCAGAGAAGTATTACTCCATTTGGCAATTGTTCTCAAGATATTTTTGAAGGGTAGAATTTCAGACAGGACCCATCAGTGATTGCTGAAGAAAAAGAAGCCCATCTTTCAAGAAGGAGGAGAAGCTGCAATTCTCGCTGAGTTTTCCGATGAGACCAAGATACTAAATGGAAAGAAAACATGTACGAAAACTCGGTAGCTAGCGGGGCTCAGTTCGCGTTTGCCTTAAAATGCTCCCTGCAATCTTGGAGGGGAATACTGTAGCAATTAATGAGTTTGCCTTGTATGTCGTATACAGCTGGAATGATGCCCCTCCCAAACTCTAATGGCATCATTGTCCACACACACACACACACACACACACACACACACACACACACACACACACACACAAGCTAAAACAACAAACAAATGCAAATTGAGGTATTTAAAATGTTCAGCAAGCAGGGTTCCTCAGGCAGACCCAGGGGCCAGTGAGTCAGAGGCAGGATAATAGTAGCCAAGGGTGGGACCCACCCAAAGATGATGGATTGGACACCAAAGTAGGAATTTTCTCAAGACAGGAACAGCAACACTTGCATCTTGGCAGAAACTGTTCTCTCTCTCTCCTCCTCTCCCCCTCTCTCTGCATTGCCTTAGATTTGAGAAATAATAACAATAACAATCCAAAATCTAACATAACCGGATGGATGAGCCAGAACTGGATATGAACCCGATTTCATCCTGGAAGCACCTTATCGTCATCAAGCCTTTGCTAGACTTTCTGTGTTTATGGATGTTGACCTTCATTGTCGTCAAAGGTGTTCACAGTGTTGCACCATGGGGGGGGGGGCTCCTTGGCATCATTATCCCCTCCCAAATACTTACTTGGCAGTCACCTCTGCTGCCCTAGGACAGGTCATTTCCCACATGCCTGTGCTCCATTATATTTTCAAAAGGGAAATGGGAGGCTATGTTTACCAATGACTTAAAATATGCTACACACCCCACATTACATCAGTGAGCAACTGTATGGCCTGCTGGCTAGCAGCATGTCCCTGAAATCACATCAGTGATATGGAAGTGAATTTGACTAGTGCTTCCTCTGGGCCTGATAAGAATTTTGTGATACATGCATGACTCCTGGCTTTAGAGAAACAATTTATTTAATTCAAGTTGTTAAATGTTCCCAGATTCGGAACAACCACCTCAGAACCAACCTACATGAGTTTGTTCCTCCTGAACTGGCATTTCATTTAGTTTTGTTTTGTTTTGTTTGAGACAGATCCTCACTACATAGCTCTGGCCATCCTGGAACTCACTATGTAGATTAGGCTGGCCTTGAACTCACAGACATCTACCTGCCTCTGCCTCACAAGTGCTGGAGTACTGGCCTTTTTTAAAGACCAAAAAAAATTACTGACATCTTTCTCGGACCAAACTCATGTTCTCTGGAAGAGCAGCAAGCAGAATAATCTCTTAACTGCAGAATAATCTCTCTAGCTCCTAGTACTGACTTTTGTGATCTCTGGTCTCTGCAGGTAGTTTATGAGCCAAGCCAATAGCTTAGTTGATTTATCCAGAAGGCAGGGTTTTGTAGGCCTCTTTCCAGTGTGCCAGCAAAACAGAAAGATTTATATATTAAAATATAGATTATTCTATCATATCCAGTAAGAGTTCTGTGTTGAGCCTTATCTAGTTTACTTTTTTCTTAATTTTTATTTTTTTTAAAAGCTTAGGTTTAGTTTTCTTGGAACAACTTACAGAACATGATATGGATGCAATTTTAAAACACTTGCAGAACATTGCGATTTTTGCAGTCATTCAATCAAATCTGCAATGTCAGTTTCCAGTCCATTAAATAAAATGTGTTTTTGAACTACAGCATCTGGTTAAATCTCAGAGTGTTAAACACATTTTCCAGAGAAATACGGAGTAATAAACATAGCGAAAAGTTTATTATCACATGAATCCTGAAAACTAAGCAACTGTGCTTGCAAAAGCCAAGGAAGGCCCACTGCGAGGGCAGCGTTTGCCTTTGGGTATAACCTTTCTTTGGCGAGTATTTGCTGAGCACTCACGATGTGCTAGGGCTAACTTAGGCATTGGAGAAACAAATATACAGGCAAAATTCCTTTGCTCTCAGGAGCCTACATCTGCGTATAAGAATGTGCATTCATTTGGTGGGGTACATAGAGATAATACATGGTGTGTCAGATGATGGTAAATGCTGCAGGAGACAGTTAAGCTGGGAGACGGGGTACAGAAAAAAAGGCTGGTATAATTTTAAATGGGCTGGTGCAGTGCAGGCATTGCTGCAACGATGATATTTATCCTGGGACTTAGAAGTGAGGGCAGGTGTAGACCACAGCAAGTGCAAAGGCCCTGAGGTGGGAGAATGGCTTAGGAACGGAGGAGAATCAGGTGTGTTTGCAGAAGAGGGAGTGTGCCTGCATGTGTGTTGTTGCAGAGAGCAGGGAGGTCGCTGTTGGAAACGAGGTCAGAAAGATCACAGAGAGGCCAGAATTCCGCAGGCCTTTGAAAATTCATTGTAAGTGTCTTTGGCTTAAAGCCAAAGTTAGAGTCCATTCATATGTAGTAGTGTTAGCAGTGTGGGTACACACTTGGAATGCTCCCCCAATTACAGTTAAGAACAGCATGCAATATTTCAGTGCTTTTTACGGGCCAAATGTTATGCTTTACAATGTATCAATATTTTCATGCTCAAAGAAATGTCAAAGGAAGGGGCTATTTTAAGTCCCATTTGTCAAGGAGGTAACTTGCTAGATGACTTTGCAAGATCAACAGCCAGGATATGGCAGAGTTGGGCATGAATATGTCTGTCATATGTCAAAGAGTCATCCTTGGCTTGCTCAGCTCACCTTTCCCCTGGGGTCTGGTTAACCCCAGAAGAGGGATGCTGAATCCAGGTCAGTGAGGGGTGGGACTGCAGAGAGAGTTTAGTGTCAGAGGGATGTAGGAAGCAAGGGATGTAAAGTAAGGCCCAGGCTGAGAGTAGAGAGACCTGATGGCAGAGGCTAAGCAGGAGACCAATGCTCATGGGAATGAGGAATTGGATGAAATGAAGACAGCAATAAGTTATGGCTGAGAGAAAAAGAGCTAGCATGTAGGGGGAAGAAATACTAGGACTTTGGGTAACATGTATTCATGATTGAGAGAGAAAGAACTTTCTACCCCGATTTATTGTGATTAACGATTTTATTTCTGTGTAAGCCTCAACTAGCAGTGCCCATTTCTTGGATGCCTTCTGGAAGGAGAGGAGACCACAGGCACTTTTTGGTATTCGTATTCAAAGTTAAAATCTGTTTTCATTTTTACTATGCTGAGATGTTGTAACTCATCCATCCAGCTCTAGACATGGCTATTTGAATGCCTTCACTAAAATGTGCCTGTGTCTGGATTATGAAATTCCTTTATTTCTTCCTCCCACTTTATTTCCATGGTAAAATCAGAATGTACCTTCATGAAGTGCCTGCATAAGGCATCTTAGCAGTGGTAGGGAGGCATGCAGGGCTCACTCCAATAGGAAGAGAGATGAAGAGGCTCTAAGTGCCACTAACAAATCAATAACCTTCCAGAAGATTCCAAGGCTTTCAAGAAAAGATTTCCTCAGGGGTTCTCAAATGTCAGCCAACCTATTGAGCTTTATTTGCTGAATCTGATACTGCAAAGTTGAAACCAAGCAAAGAGACTCCTTAATACAATCACAAAGCCAGGCGAAGTGGGGAAAACAGCTCTCTATCAGGTACCAGTCTCCAGACTTTCAGAGCGACTCAGAGCCCAATGGTGAGACCAGAGATGCTAGGAGGGGAAGGGCTTCATGAGCCTGGGGCTCCTCTGTGAAGCATGTGGCCACCACAGGGGGAGGCTTCCCCTCCAGTGAGTCTAGGGAACAAGAGGCCCACAGCTGAAAGCGCAAGGGATCCCCCAGTTCCTGACCTCATTCAAATAAAATCTGTAAAAAGAAAATTAAAGCAGCTTACTTCATTATGGGGTTGGGGAGGGGGAATGCAACTGGAAATTATGAAGTCAGACTACATTTCTACCAGAAATGTTTTAATTAGTGTTCATAGCTTGTTTCAATGGAAATGGCTTTAATTAGATCTTAGAGCACTCGGGTCTTCATGTGTTTAATCTGTACTGACTCAGCATCTGCAGAACATGAACAGTAAGCATGGATGTGGGGGAGGGTCTACCCACGGGGGGGGTGGGGGTAGCACACGAAAACAGAATGCCACCTTCAAGAAGCTTCCATGTAGTTTCTAGCTAAAGGAATCAGACCTAGCAATCTGAAGGAATCTCAGTCCTTTAACTAAAAAGGAATAGTTTTCTTTTATTCTGTGTACACAAGTGTTTGGTCTGTGTATATGTCTGTGTATCATCTGCCTGAGTACAAGGAGGGTGCCAGATTCCCTGGAACAGGAGTTACAGATAGGTGTGAGCTACTGTGTGGGTGCTGGGAATAGAACTCTACACGAGCAGCCAGAGCTCTTAACCATCGAGCTGTCTCTCCAGCCCAAAATCGCAGACTTACTGAGTCTTAACCACTTATAGAGAAACACAATGACTCATCAGTCAGCTGACAGATCCAGAATCAATTCCCAGGATTAACTGTTACTCAGTCATCTTCTAAATGCCCTCCAGGCCTTATTCTAGCCTGTTCCGAGTTCTCCCATCAGAGTTCAAGGACACCACAGAATTATCTCCAAGGAGAGACAGGCCTGTGCACCGAGCATGGGCAGCGAATATTGCTATTCTACCCTTCTGTGGAATCAATAGTTCTTCAAATCTGGCTATAGCAGGCTTTCTGTTTGGGCTGCCAGTCCCCAAACCATGACATGGAGACTCATAATTAGATCTGATTGCTCGGTCTTAGTTTAAATTTGTTTCTGACTGGCTTTTTTTTTTTTTTTCTTTTTTTCTAACTTAAATTAACTTGTTTCTTTTCATCTATGTTTTGACTTGGTGATTTTTACCTTTCTTTCTGTATATCTTACTTTCCTGTCTCTTCCATGTCTGCCTGGCTGGCTGTTCCCAGGTATCTCCCTTCCCTTCCCTTCCTTTCCACTCCCTTCTTCTCTCCTCTCTCTCTCTCCTTCTCTTCCAAGCCTAGATTAACCCTCCCACTATTCTCTCTGCTTTTTAGTAGACCAAACAGGCACCTTAGGCAGGCAAAGGAACACATCATTACATCATTAAACAAATGCAGCATAAACAAATGTAACAAATCTTTGCCTAGTTAAAGTAATATTCCACAGCATCTGGTGGTTTAGCAAAACTTGGCTATGAGGGTTGGTTCAGTGACAGACCTATGGCCCAAGATGTACAGAGTAGCAGTGTGTGTGTGTGTGTGTGTGTTATTCCTTATCAAAAAGAGCATTGTAGGATTAAGAAAGCAGTGTAAATAATATATCTCTCATATTTCTGATAGAAAAAAATAGCAAAGTAGAGAAAATTCAGGGTTGGAGTTCAGATTTGCATTTGAATCTAGGTGCTGGTGCTTACAAGCTACAGAACCCTGGTCAAACAATTTAACTTCTCTTAGCTTAATAAGATTTCTAATGAGGCAACATATTTACATATAAGCTTAGGTTCTATTTTGTCCCCTGTGGTCATAATTATTTTTTTGTCACTCAACCCCTTAAAAAATTCAATTTATTTGTTATCTTCCCTGAATCTGGAAGGACCTTACACAGTTTGTCAATACAGTTTTGTAGCTACAATTCCAACCTATACTTTGGCTTAGACCAAGACCTGGTGGCAGCTTTTCTTCAGTGTCTTAGCAGTCGTTTGCTCCGCAAAAAAGCCAGATTAGCTGGGGACCACCATGCTATGTGCAGAGCCCCTGAAGATGAGACTACATGAAGAAATGGCGGGAAGAAGGGGGAGAGACTGCACAGAGTACCGGGGGTCCAAAGATGCGAGTGAAGAAGTCTGTCACTAAGACTAACCTACGGGGACACATGGATCAGAGACACCTGCCTAGCTGAGACCTTGCTTAATATCTGATTTAAGAACCATGAGAAAAACTCAATGGTTATTTCGAGTTCGCAAGTTTTGATGTGTTCTCCTACACAGCATCACCCTGTTGGTTCTCAACTGTAGTACAACTAACTGACCAGCCATACTTCTACTGGGTTAAGAGAGAGCCAACGTTGTGTTGTTGTCCTAAATCCCGATGTTGACTGGGCTTCTGGGAGGTAGTTATGGTTCCTCACACTGCTGTAGTCAAAGGATAGCTGACTTCTGAAGTCAGCTCAGGTTTCCTCAGTCTTGTGACTAGTGAGGGATGTCTCTTTGCTAGGCATTTAGCTGTAGCTATGGTTAGAATAGCTAGACAAGGCGTGGACTCCCTCACAGCACAGTAACTGAGGTCCAAGTGATAAAGAACAGGCAGAGGGGAATTCCAGAAATCACAGCACATCACTTCCACAGTAGCTGATCCAGGCAGTCGGAAAGGTCCACTTGGAGCTAAGAGGGAGGTCTAGATGCTCTCAACAAGAACAGTACCATCCTTAGGCTGTAAGGGTTTGAAGGTGGCCATCTTTGGAGAGAGCATTCTGCTATAACACACATACTCTGACTTGCCTTCGCACTTCTGTGTCCACAGCACTGGCCTTTTAAAGCAGAAACATGATGAAAGAAGAAAAGAAATCAGCAGTGGAGGACTGGATTCTGAGTCTGATGTATAAGCTCAAACAGACAGAATAACCCACAGAAGAAAACCTTGTTGGCCTCGAAAATCTAATTTTCAAGTTTCCAAAGCTTAAAGTCATTGACAGACTGGAAAGTTCCCAGCAGGGACTCCTTGACTGGCTGGAGACTGCTAAGCTTGTCATCCAGGAAGATCCTTGCATTGTCTCTCCAGCCACACCTCACAGCTTTGGAATCTAAGATCAGAGAGAAACTTTGCCGCTTACATCTGGATGCCAAAGCCCTGGGAGGCTGTTGAGTCACCTCAGCATGGGTCCAAGAGGGCCCAGGTTCAGGTGAAGGGCTGCAGGCAACACCAGCTAAGGTTTCTGCAGTGCCGCCAAATAAGTGGCAGGGATTGGCGAGTCAGCAGAAAACAGGCGCATTGTGCATCGTCCGTAGAAGGAACCTGCCACCGCAGCAAGAGGGAAATCAGGCTCCATCTGGCTTTCCAGAGGCACCATGTAAAAAGCATGGGCCTGTGCTACAGCATCTGTATTCCTAACCATTGCCTCCCACTTAGGAAAAGCAAGCGTTAGCTCGGCAACACAGCACTTAACAAGGGTGCTTCTCTCCTAGGTCATTTCCAGACCTCAGTTTTGGTCCTTCAGGTCTTATCTCCATCCCTCCCCCCATCCCCATCGCCCCCCTCCATCCTCCACCTCAGTCTCTCTGATTTGATAACTGTAGCTCTCTTCCTTCATCTGATCTTGGGCAACTCTTCCTTCCCCTTCCCACACCTCACAGGCTACTCCGCACCCCCTCCTCCTGCACCTAATGAGTTCTTCTGGAGAGTTTCCTCCTTTCTTCTTGACGAATCTACACATCATCTCTATATCCCCTCCCTCCTTTTAAAGAAATCTTCAGTGGTCGAAGTCCTGTCACTTCAAGACAAACTTTCCAAGTCTTACCTTAGTACTTTTGGCCCTAAGCAACCTATTTGCCCAACCACGTGGGGGTAAGAGGGACATTACATTTGGTGGCCTTCAAATGGGGATCCCTGTATTTCCGGGTATCCGCACTGGCAAAGGCTACTCTATTTAAAATTTTCATGAGTGTTTGGGTAGGAAATTGTTCTTCATTTCTCTGTTGGGCCCTATCTGCTGAGTACCATTTGGAAAGAACTTTAGTTGCCTCATTAAGAAGCAAAGGGAGATGACAGGGGATTGGTTGAATGAATGACAATGATGTCTGCTCATGGCATCACATGCCGTCAAGGCAGAGGCAGAGGCAGGTGGATGTCTGTGAGTTTGAGGCCAGCCTGATCTACAGATCAACTTCTAGGACAGCCAGGGCTGTTACATAGAGAATTACTGTCTCAAAAAAACAAAACAAAGCAATAATGTACATACCCATTACAGTACAGCAGTTTTTCCTCCTGAGAGAGGAAGAGAGAGCCTGGACTGTTCAGCCACCACATCCTCATCTTTACAACTACCTTGTAACCAGATTACATCATTAAAGGCTATCTCATCATGTTTTTAGGCCTTTAAATAGCTTTAAAATTCATAGGGAACGATTGCTTGGGAGAAATAAGGACTCAAAACACTGCTATTTCCTGCTGATGGCCAGACCACTTAAAGTTCCACTGAGAGTAAACACTGAGGCTAGATGACAAGTTAAACCAAACCAAACCAAACAACCAGTGTCTTTGGCTGATCGCTTTGGACAGAACCAGCAGAACTGAGCAGCCTCACATTCCACATGCAAAGTGCCCAACTCTGGACAAGCAAGCCACCGCAAAGCAGACTCCTCCCACACTCACATCTCTTGAAAACTGTCCCTGAAGTTTGGACATGGTGCTGTGGAGTGCAGCCAACTGACTTCACAGCAGTTATGAAACAGCTGCAGCCCTGGGCTTATGTCATGCCCTGTACAAATACTCTGCAAAGGACACATTCCAGTTAAGAGAAGAAACACAGCTTTGCTAACAATACCAAGGTAAGAAGCTGAGTGTATCTAGGAAGATATAAAAGCAATTTCCCGGAGTCTCCTAAGATGCAGCACTTTTCCTTTGCTTTTCCCTTCTCTGCTTTCGAGCAAGGGAACCAGTTATTCCCATCCTCTCATTTTATCCCGCAGTCATTTATAACATGGAAAAAAAGACCTATCAATGAAGCAAGCCCAAGAATCAGTCACAGCCAAGGGTTCAAGCACACCTCTGTAATCTCAGGGAAGCCGGGGGAAGAGGGCTGTCTTAAGTTCCATGCCAGCCTGTGTTACAGGGAGCCAGGGTCCCGTCCCAAATCACAAGTCAAATCAATGAAAGCTACATGAGTGAGTGCTAGACACTGCCAGCCCGAAACACCGAATCTGGTTATTTTGAAGATTTTGATCAAACACGATACTTTATCTGGGTACCGCGGTACTCTACTGTAATCCTAGCATTCCAAAGAGCGAGGCAGGGGAGATGTGAATTCAAGGCTAGCCTGTCTCCAAAACAAGAATACATTACTTAACATAATCTTTCCTATGGCCTGCAATGATCTTTGGTATGAATATGAATAGTATGATATGTAGTAGTGTCATATGTAACACAAGTAAGACATTTGCTACAATTAACAAGACATATTAACAAGATCATTAATTGTATCAGTAACAAGTATTACCTAACAAAATCACCATCTTTTATATTTTTATTGCATGTGCATGCATGCGTGCTTGCGTGTGTACATGCGTGCGTGCGTGCATGCGTGTGTGTGTGTGTGTGTGCATGCGCTGGTGTTCACTGCATATGTTATATATTGTGTCTGCTTTATGGTATGTGCACTGTGTGTGTGCAGCAGCATCCATGAAGGCCAGAGGAAGACATCAGATTTCATGGAACTGAAGATACAGGCAGGTATCAGCAACCTGACATGGGCTGTAGCATGTAGGTTGTAGGAACTGAATTCCAGCCCTCTGCCAGAGCAAGTGTTCTTAATCCTTGAGGCTTCTCCCTAGGCCTGTGCTCTTTTTATTTACCTACAGATATAACCCAGTAGCCTTCCCATCTTCTAGAACTTTGTCAGTTTCTGGTCCCCATCCGTGTTGCCAAAACAATGATAGATTTGCTCCTGCTTTTACTTAATGATTTTGTTGTTGCTTTTTTGAGGCAGAGTTTTGCTATGTAGGTGGTCTTGAACTCACAATCCCCATGTCTGTGTCCTTGTAAGTGGTGTATACCATAATACCTGGATTAATTATTTTTCAGTAATTGCCTTAATTTTACCATCATGTACTAGCCATAACTACCAATGTGGTTTAGTATGGCATTTTCACGTATGCACATGGTAGTGTGACAGAACCCAACCCAGTAGAAGAGCTACAGACTGGCCCAAGACAGGATCTTACTGCAGATCAGGCCAGTTTCAGACTTGTAGGGCTCGGACTGCTGCTGTACCCTGAGCCACCACACCAGGCTAGATTGAAACCAGTTTGAGCAGGTGTCTGAGTTAGGGTTTCTATTGCTGTGAAGAGACACCATGACCATGGCAACTCTTATAAGGACAGAATTTAATTGAGGGGGCAGAGGTTCAGTCCACTATCATCATGGTGGGGAACATGGCGATATGCAGGCAGATGAGCTGCTGGAGAAGTAGCTGAGAGTCCTCTATCTTGCAGGCAACAGGAAGTCAACCACACTAGGTGGTATCTTTAAAGGAAACCTTAAAGCCAGCCCCCAAAGTGACACACTTTTCCAACAAGGCCATACCCACTCCAACAAAGCCACACCTGGTAACAGTGTCACTCCCTATGACATTATGGGGGCCAATTACATTCAAACTTCCACAATAGGGTATTTTCATTTTGTTTGATATTTACCCCATGCCCTAAAATACAAACTTTAAAACAGTCTGGTGTTTGGGCCTCTACACAATTAGACTCCACCCTAGCTTCTCCCCCTCTTTCAACCCTGCATTATTTCCATGCTTTCCCCGCCCCTTTGGGTGACTCATCCCAGGACTCAAAGTCTATTCTCAAAGACCATAATAAGACAACCCCAGTTCCCTAACAGTTAAAAGCACGGGGGGATAGCAGCGAGGCAAATGGTGCCCTTCTTTGTGCTAACAAGGCCGGTCTTCCTGACCACAATTCTCTTCTCTCCCTCTGTGGCCGTGTAATCTAAAATAAGTTTTCTTAAATAGGTTTAAACTCTTTAAAAATGTTTTAACTTTTCATATCTTACTACACAATGAAAATTATCAACTTTTGAGGTCAATTTAAAAAAATAAATAAATTGGTGTCACTAAATCTAGTAAGTTCTATTTTATAATATGGGGACCACGTTGCCCTAAGCAGGAGCCTAAAGCAACTGGATAGTTTCTTTTCAAGGTACCATTAGAGATGTCTATGGCTCCCTGCTGGAAGTAATCTCATTACACGATGTTGTGATCACTCACTTCATTTTATGGAAACCAAGGGAAGTTTTCCTGTAGACCAAGTGTGGAAAAGGATACTAATGGTCCAGTCTAGTTATAAACCAAAGTAATGAATGCTACACGGGCCTTAGTCATAACTATCCAGGAGCAAAGCTAACAGCAAAGACACCAGAATTCCATGAGAGCAATGCCAGCAAGCATAATCAGAGCCATAACAGAACAGTAAGCCCACACTCAAAGTGGGGGTTTAGAATCCAGTTGGCAGATAGGAAGTCCTGATGACCTAGAATCAAGTCTTTCCGGAAGGCACTCACAGGCTGTTTTTAACCTTTGCAGCTTAAGTCCTCTCTAGAGCAGCTGGCTCTTAACCTGACAGTCTGTGACTCTTGTAAAGTACTGTCTTAACACCGAGCCACAGCTAATGTCAGGACACACACAAACGTGTGAATGTGCTCACTTGAAGCTGAGTGATATCTGAGGTTAGGGATGCTGACAGCCTGTATCATCTACAGGATGAGCAGCAGGCAACCTGATGCTGAGCCCAACAGACACTAAACAACTCAGTAAGCACATACCAAGCACCCAGTGCCTGCAGAGCAATTAGGATGTCTCATTTATTGTTATGGAGAATATTATATTTGCAAAGTAAAACTAAGGCTTGTGAAGAGTTGTGAAAGTCAGAGATAACATCCAGTCAGGAAGGTCACAGTACAATAAAAACTGAATTCACAGGCGATGTGGGGACAAACAGGTCTGAACCCACTTAGGGGTATTTTGTAACTATTTACAACTTAGTTTTATAATATATAAAAGTTAACTTTGAAATGGACTACATATAGTAAACAGTGCTAGGCTGGTAAATGGTGGCTTATGACGCTGTAAACTATGTCTCGGACATCAGAACTGCAGTCGTCAATGTGCATAATAGCACACAAAATCACTCATGGTACAACAGGAAACAAAAACAAAGTACCAGAATGTACACACAGTGTGACAACAGCTAAATGGACTATGAACGAGGAATGTAATGAAAAGACAAACATAAAAATGGAGGTGACAACATAGCAGACACGGGGCATGGATAGCTCAAGAGATGAGATGTACCACAGTGTCAGATACAGGGATGGAGGCTCAAGAGATGAGATGTACCACAGTGACAGATACAGGGATGGAGGCTCAAGAGATGAGATGTACCACAGTGACAGATACAGGGATGGAGGCTCAAGAGATGAGATGTACCACAGTGGCAGATACAGGAATGGAGGCTCAAGAGATGAGATGTACCACAGTGGCAGACACGGGGCATGGATAGCTCAAGAGATGAGATGTACCACAGTGGCAGACGCAGGGACGGAGGCTCTAGAGATGTGATGTACCACAGTGGCAGACGCAGGGACAGAGGCTCTACAGATGTATGACTATAGCAGATGCAGGGACAGAGGGTTGTAGAGAAGTGATGTACAACAGGAGTCCATGGTGTGGGAGGTCATACTAACTAAGTAGACTCTCATGGCTGTTTTGACAAAACAACAACAAATGACCAATTCTAAGATGATGGACGTGTTCTTAAAAAACAAACACAAAAAACAAAAAAACAAAAAACAACTATTATCACTATAATGTATGAGTATTTTCCTTATATGTATGTTTATGCATCACATTTATGCCTGGTGTCCTTGGAAGCAAGACAGAGGTGTTAGATCCCCTGGAACTGGAGTTACAGACAGTTGTGAGCTGCTGTGTGGGTTTTGGGAATAGAACCCAGGTCCTCTGGAAGAGCAGTTAGGGCTTTCGACCCCTGAGCTATCTCTTCAGCCCTCCATTTTATATATTATCATTTTTTATGAGTCATTTATTTTTATTTCGTGTACATTGGTGTTCTGTTTGCATGTATTTCTGGGTGAGGATGTCAGATGCCCTGGAACTGGAATTACAGACAGTTGTGAGCTGTCATGGGGGTTCTGGGAATAGAACCCAGGTCCTCTGGAAGAGCAGCTAGTGCTTTTAGCCACTGAGCCATCTCTCCAGCCCTTCTATATTATTTTTATTTTTGAAAACACTATTAAAGCAGGAGGGGAAAAAATCTCATATGTAAGAGACACTGAGAAGGAGCCAGTAGATTCTTTGTGACATTTAATTAAATGGTAACAGATGATACCATGTATCTATTGTAATAGGTAAGTACATGTAAGCATCTAGGTAAAAACCAAGGTGATATAATATGACTTTATTTCTTGAGTAGTCTTAATAAAACAACCAATTGTGCATCTTTTATAACTGCAAAGAAGAGCTAACATGGAACTGCTGAAGTGGTAGAGAGATGAAGAAGAGGGGACAGAGAGGAGATGGAGGAAGAATAGAAGATAGTAAGATTGCATGCACTGCATTTCCTCTACTCTGCTTTAGTCCCAGGCTAGAGGTCCTGTCTCTAAGCATGAGCATCTAGCTGAGGACGCCGCCACCTGCCTGGCCATGTTGGAGATAACGGATTGTGGGTTTGTCTCTGCTTGGCTTCTAATCTTGGTTCCCAAGAGGACTTTCTATTTACATGACACACATTGAACAGCAAAGTCACCCATTTGAAACTCTATTTCCATAGTTAAAAGGCACTGGAGATTTTGTACAAGATACATAGGGTTAATGAAACAATGGGACAGTATATGTCCAGCTGCTGATGGAATGCTAGTACACAGTAGGCATCAAATAAAATTTGTTCTCCCACACTTTGCCCTTTGCATGTAGGGCTCTGGCATTCAGGCAGAAAGAAGGTGAGCTCATCGTGGCTACTGCTTCTCAAGTCTGTCTCTCTCCTTGACATACCCTTTTATACCAAGCAGATTCTTTTGTTACCACTCTTTTTACTGATGACAGGACCAGGCCAGACTTGTGTGGCCATCAGTCTGGGGTGAGCTTCCTGGGTCGTCACTATTCAATATTTATATTCAAAATCCCAGCTCTATGTAAGCTGGCTTTTGTGGGTGGGAAGGGAGCTTGGTCAGCAAGTTTCTTGTTATAGATGTACAAGAACCTGAGTTTGATCCCCCAGAACCTTTGTAAAGCCAGTGTGGTAGTGCATGCTTGGAGGCAGGCAGATCCCTGGGCACTGCCAGCCAGCTTAGGCTGTTCAGATAGACTGAGATAGTATTTCAAAAACAAGGAGAAATCCTCCCCCCATCAAGCACACACACACACACACACACACACATACACACACACACACACACACACACACACACACACACACACTTCTATAGCTCCTACCTAAAATGGGAGCCACTGGTCACATGTGGATCACACTGAATTAATCATTATATAATAAAGTTTACAATGCGATTCCCAGGTTTCACAGTTGCACTTGGCATCCTCAGTGGCCACACATGGCTAGTGGCTATCAAAGGAGATAGCACAGACTTAGAACATGTTCACTATCATGGCAGGCCAGCTTAGCTGCCCTACTTTGAATTTCTAGGGGTATCAGCATGGAAAACAAACATCATCCACTTAGTGTTTATCGTATTTGTTCCTTGTTTCATTTGCTTTTTAACAACACTTAAACCAGGACAGTATAATCAGAAAGTAAGATCAGATAAAAGGAGACAGCTTGTGAATGGGCTTCTACAGACACAGCCACACAGACACCAGCTAGTGAGAATCAGTGGTGTTCTTTCTGGTACTGCAGCTCACTTGGGAGGGGAATCTGGATATAAGATGCCAATGGATGTGATTTTAGACCGTTGCTCTGCTGGATCCTGGTTCTGCATGCAAAAGAAAATCTACCAAGACACACTGAAAGTTTGCTGAGCAGCTGACACGTTTATTCTATACACTACCCAGCAGGTGCCTTTGGGGCTGTAACTCTGTGAATGGAGGACATAGCACCAAACTCCCAGAGAACTATTAAGAAATTTGTTGCAAGCTAGGCAATGATGTTGTGTGCCTTTAATCTCAGTACTGGGAAGGTAGAGGCAGGCAGATATATGTGAATTTGAGGCCAGCCTGATCTACAAAGAGAGTTCCAGGACAGCTAGGGCTGTCACAGAGAAACCCTATCTCAAAAGATCAAATAGAAAAGGAAAAAAAAAAAAAAAAAAAAAAAAAAAAAAAAGGAAGGAAGGAAGAAAGAAAGGAAGGAAGGAAGAAAAGAAATTTGTTGCTGTTTTGCAGTGCTAAGAGATAAACTTGGCCTTGTTCACTCTGGGAAAGTACTCTACCACTGAGCTACATAACCAGCCCTTGTTTTTAAATTTTTTTGTGTGTGTCTCTGTGTATCACATTGCATACCTGTGATACCCGAGAAAGCCAGAAAAGGCCATCAGATGTCCTGGAGCTGGAGTTACAGGCAGTTGTGAACCACTCCATGTGAGTACTGGGAATCAAACTCTGGTCCTTGGCTAGAACATCAAGTGTTCTTAAACTCTGAGCCTTTTCTCAAGCTCCAGTCCTTGGATAGGATGAGATGGGGCCCTGTGTGGACAAGGATGGCTTCACAGCCCTACTCTTCCTGCATTGGCTTTGAGGGCTGGGATTACAAATGCCCATTAGCACACCTGTCTTCAAAGACATGTGAGGGTAGTTTTCAATAATCTCTGTAGTCAATACAGATGTAGGTGCATTAGCTCCAATCCCTATTATTAATCTCAGTATAGTTCAAATAATTAGCAACTCTATAACCAGTTAGTTGGTACTTACAAAGTCTTAGAAAAAAATAATAAAGTAGGAGACTGCTTTAAATTACATGTATGATCAGAATCCACATCTCTTCAGGAAAAGCATTTAATTTATAAAGTTTGCATCTGCTAGGTGTGCACGTCTCACAGGGACTGCTGAGCCCAGCTGGAACAGCACCTGTCCGGAAAAACAGCCCACCTGACCTCATGGACTTCAATACTAGAGCAGCACCTGTCTCTAGTCAGGGTCCTGTTATTCATCACGCAGACATTTCTCCCAGTATCCACCCTCTTCTCAGCATATTACCTTCCTCTGACTTTGCAGAAGTTACTCAAGGCACTAGACAAGCCTGAAGTTTCCAGCCGCTCCAGTCAACAACTGCAACATCTGAAGGGTAGCCTCACCGTTTCTTCTTTGTGAGACGACAGTGCTGTCACTCATTGCTCTCGCTCTCAGAGACCCACCCAGCCTGTAACTTTTTAAGCGCCTCTTCTACTGACTTTCTGTTGCACTTGACTAGCCCAGATCTCTTCCATCTTAAACTGGCTCCTCTCTAAGTGCCCCTCACCATCCTCATCTTTATAATCAAACATCTCAAGAGGTATCTTACCTTGTCGGATATTTTATCGCACTGTGTGAAGATCTGTCACTGTTTTACCTTGCCTGCCTAATGCACCTGATGGCTTTTACAGAAAGCTGAATGGCCAGTAGCTAGGCAGGAGAGAATGGGAGGGCTTCTGGGGAGACAGAGCAACTCGGGATGAATCTGGTACATGGGAGATGCCATCAAGACACTGAAGAAGTCAGACATACATTATGAAGGACAGGTGACAATCCACATGGCAGAATGTAGATTAATGGGTTAATTTAAGCCATAAGAGCTAGTGGGGGACAAGTCCAAGCTAAGGTCAAGCTTTCATAAGTGACAATAAATCTCCATGTCATTATTTGGGAGCCGGCAGTCCCAACAAGTAAGACTGATTATAATCTTTAACCACCCTCTGTCTCAGTGGTTCTCAGTCTGGGGGGGGTGTTGAATGACCCTGGGGGATTCCTAAGACTATTGGAAAACACAAATATTTTTGTTACAAATCACGATAATAGCAAAATTACAATTACGAAGTAGCAACAAAAATGATTTTATGATTGGTGGTCAGCACAATATGAGGAAATGTATTAAAGGGTTGCAGTCTTAGGAAGGCTGAGAACCTCTGCACTATCTGTCTTTCTCTTTATCTCTCTATAGTGAAAACCTTTTTTCAGTTAATATATTCTGTTCAGGCCTCCCCTTTCCCCAGCTCCTTCTAGAGCCTTCCCACCTCCCACCAACCAAATTAACACCTTTTATCTCTTTCTATTAAGAAAGCAAATAAGCAAACAAAAAACCAAACAAGCCAGGATTTAAAAAGAAAGGAAGAAAGAAACAGAAAAACCAAACAAAACCCAAGAAACACATACATACCCGTAAAAACACAAGATCTGAAACTATGATATACAGGCAAAAGGCCAGTAAGACAAAATATGCCCAAACAAAGAAATATGAGACAAAATGTCTACACAAATAACATTGAATTCATTTTGCATTGGTCATCTACTGCTGGGCATGGAGCCTACCCTAAAGTGTGGTTAATGCACTCATGAGATTCGATTGGAGAAGCATATTTTCTTCCTTTGTTAGTGGGTGTCCATTGGAGATAGGAGTGGGGGAGCCTGTGTCCACTTCTCTGTCTCTGCTGGAACCCATGTGGCTTGAACGTGTGCAGGTCCTGTGTGTCGGTCTGTGAGTTCATTTGTGCATCAGTCCTGTTGTGTCTGAAGATGCTTTCCTCTCTGTCATCTGTCTGCTCTGGCGCTTACAATCTTCCTTCCTCCTTTTCCGAATAATCCCTCAAATGCTGTGTCCACTGTATTTTGCTCTCTTACCCCCTCCCCACCTTGCATCTGAATTCCACTCTGATCATGGGATTGAAATCACACTTAAAATCTCTTTGTCGCTAAACCAACAAGCACTTTTAACCATCATCTTATGTAGCCTCAGAGCGCCATGTGAACTTACTCACCCTTCACTCGCTCATCATTGCAAAGTTGTTTTTCCTTGGCTTTCACAATCCAAATTTGGCTCTGGTCATTCTCTCTCTCTCTCTCTTACAGCTAATCTTCACCAATCAGTTTTTCTCCTTGTTTTATTCTGTCTTTCTCTGTATGTGTGTGTATACAATTATATAAATATATATATACATATATGTACATATAATAAATTTTTGCCATATTAACCACTTATTAGGTATACAATTTTGTAATGTTAGGTACACTCACATTGTGCAATCATTGTTACCAGGCATCTTTTAAACTTTTTCCCTTGCTGGGCTAGTGAGATGGCTCAGCAGGTAAACACACAACCAAAACTGAGGTCCTGAGTTTGATCCTTGGAACCCAGATAGTAGAAGAGCTCTAATACCCACAAGTTGTTTCCTGATTTCCACAAGAGAGTCACAGCATGGCCCACACCACTAAAATACATAAATGTAAATCCTTTTTAAATGAAAGAATATTAACCTGTTGACCAAGCAAATGAATCCTTGACATCTTCCTTACATAATCCTACTTCACACCCACTTCCTTTGCTCCCGGCAGGCACCACAGCCAGAGGCTCATTAACTTTCACCTGGATTTCCGGGTCTATTCTTGCGTTGCTCTATGATCCAGTTTGCTATCCAGCCGCAGATCCAGGGGCAGATCTGAGACAGAAATCGAGCTTCTTAACTGCCTGTCCCCGCTGTCTTCTGAGCTCTGTCCCTAGTCGCTCCTTCCCACCACAGCCATGCTTCATGGTTCTATTTTCTTCCCAGACAGACCCTCAGAAGTTGCTGCTTTTTATACCAACATTCCCTTTCTCCAAATGCCCTCCTCCGCACCCCGTTACCCCTCTTTACTTTTTGGACTGAGGTTGTACGTCACTGAGTTTGGGAGCCTTCATTGACCTTCCCATACAGCTGTTAATGGGACCGCCTGTTTCATAATCATCTCCACGAGGTCTGAGACCATGACTTGCCCCAAAATGTCCCTGTAAAAAGGACTATTGACATTTAACACATATTTCTTCAAAGATTGGCCTGGAAGATTTTAAATATCCATACATAAAGGGGAAACTGTACAAGAATACAAAGTACATCCATACCAGCTGGATGGAGAAATTGTCCCCATTTAACCACATTGTCTTTATTCAGTAATCCATCCTTCCAAGGTTATTTGAGAAATCATTTCAAAGGAAACCACAGAGAGGATGACTGAATTCTTCAGTCCTGCCAAAGGGCTCACAAAACACGCAATCTAAACTACTGAAGAAAAGGAGAGCAAGGAATTGTGAACAGAAACTCTCCTCTACTTAAGCCAAATTAACTAAGCCAGAAACAAGAACGGAAAGCTCCACTCTGAGTTTCAGAGAGTTCTATACCTGTTCTCAGTCCACCGTTTATTCCTTGTGAGACTCACAAGGCAAACTCAATAACCAACAAAAGGGACCCTTTGAGAATCTAATAGATGCAGAGAGAACAGGAAAGAAAATATCATAACACGTGCAGGACACGAGTTACTTCTAATTATACTCTCAACAATGTCAGGCATATTTTGCCTCTATGTTGAAGATGGAGAGTGTGGGGCTTGGTAAAGGCGATCTATTTTCAACAGGGCTCAAGTGGCAAATATAAGAGTGTGTCCCAACTTTGTTTCCTAAAACTCATCTGTTTATTACACTTCAAAATTTTAAATAAAAGCAGGGTGATGGTGACCCATGACTTTAGTCCCAGCACTTAGGAGGCAGAGGCAGACAGATATCTCTGAGTCTGAGGCTAGCCTGGTCTACAGAGATAGTTTTAGACAGCCAGGGCTACACAGAGGAAACTCTTGTCTTGAAAAACCAAACCAAACAAACAAATGAAAAAAACCAACCAACCAACCAAACAAAAAATTAAATAAGATAATTTGCTATTGTATAAGATGGGAGAAGCATACTTATTCTCCTTGTAGTTTGTTTTAATTAATGGTACAAATCATCAGGTATCAACCCTCAGATGCTATGCAAGTCACTCAGCTCTCCTCAGCCAAGAATGCTGGTCTCAAAAACAAGCAGGTTAGATAGATTGCCACTGAGATTTATTTCTGCTGCATAATACACAAAACACAAGACACACTGCAATTCTTAGGCAGTCATCAGCTGGTGAGGGCCATGATCGTACACATTGCTGACCCTACTATGGTTCTCACTGCCCGCATCAGCTGACTCCAGAGGAGTTACGAAAAGTCCTGCTTCCAAAGAATGCCCCCCTTAGCCAAATACACTCACCTTTTACAGCACAATCCAGCCCACTTCATATGCTTATAGGTTCTCTCTCTCTATCTCCATCTGTCTCTCTCTCTGTCTCTCGGGGGGGGGGGGAGGGCTAGAAGACAACCTTGGATGTTGTCCACCATTTTACTCTGTTTGGAAATAAGGTTTCTCACTGAGCTGAAACAACTCAGTGCTGGGTGGGTGGGTGGGTGGTGGTGGTGTGGTGGTAGGTTGACTGTCTAGTAAGCCCTACGAATCCATCTGCCTTCACCTCTCTAGCAGGGATTTCAAGTGTGCACTACTGTGCCAACCTTTTTTATGTGGGTGCCGGGGGATCAAACTCACGACCTCGTGCTTGCAAGGGAAGTATTTTACCAACTGAACTGTTGCCCCAGCCCCAGGGCTTTGTTTGTTTGTTTAAGATTCTCTGCTCCACTAAACAGCTTGTGGAAAAAGTTCTGTTGTTTACCTTCAATCCCCAGCTGTTCCCACAGAACGTGGAAAGCAGCTGGCATCAGCAGAGGCTTATGGAATGAATGGCAAACAAGCATCATCACCCTGGGTATCCAAAACTAACTAATTTTCATGGTTCAGTTCAGCTCACCCTTATGCCCTCTCAGATGTCCATAATACTTTAACTGGGTTTTTTTCTATGGTGAGTCATATATTCTACATTTTATTATAGTTGTTTATGTGTATTTTTTTTCTTTAGCTCTAATAAAGTCAAACTTTAAGACAGAAGCCCTTTTTTGCTAATGGCTGAAACTTTATGTCATTCATATTACACACATGGTAAATGTGCAATAAGGACACTGCTTACTCATATGTAAATTTTATACATGTCAAAATAGCATTACTAATATATTACTTACTCTTTCTGATAAAGTTGACTTTTTGATGTTTTTACATTTTAAAAAATCGAAAATAATAATCTTTCACTGTGTATGTTTGAAAACTGTTTCTTATGGTAAAAATGTGGTAAACTAGATTCAAAATTGTAGAAATGGTCAGAGACTTGGGAATCCCAATGCTAGAATTCTGTCCTTGGGAAATAGATCAGGTTGATAAGACCCAACTAAGAAGCTCAAGATATAGGGAAGAACTTCTGACTGGGATTCTGGTTACTCAGGAAATAAGATCAAAAATTGACCAATGTGATGTTACGAAAATAGAAAGCTTCTTTGCCACAGAGGAATCCTTAGAGTGGGAGAAAATCTTCACCAACTACATGGACTTTTCATTTTCCTGTGTGTGTGTGTGTGTGTGTGTGTGTGTGTGTGTGTGTGTGTGTGTGTATGTGTGTATGACTAACTGTTCCTGTTTGGGTGTAACTAGAGGCCACAGGTCAACATCAAGGATCTTCCTCTATTATTTTCCACTTAATTTTTGAGACACTCAAAGAATCTGAGCTTGTCACTGATTGGCTAGCCTGGTTGCCATTGAACTCTGGCATGCTCCTCCCTCTCTGCCAACTAGCCCCAGGATGACAGCCGTGTACCATCATGTCAACTTTTTTATGTGAATACTGGAGCTCTGAACCCTGGTACTTATACTGTGAGCAAGTACTTTGCCCACTGAGCTGTCTTCCCAGCCCCGTACAAAGAACCAAAAAACCAAACAAGAAGACAGCAAATAACAGATCAAGAATGAACTAACGAAACAAGCAGACAGCTGCTAAAAGATAAGATACAAATAGCCAATAGTTGAAAAGCATCTTCAACTTACTAGCCATCAGGAAATGCAAATGTCGGTTCAGCCAGAGTCCACCTCACCCCAGTCAGACGGGTCACTAATCACAGAGGTAACAAACAGATAACGCTGGTGTAATACTGCAGTGCTGGTTGGGTTGTAAACTGGTGCAGCTACTGTAGAAGCCAGAGGGATGCTTCTCAAAACTTAAATCTGCCATTTGACAGAGCCTTTCTTACTCCTGGGCTCTGAAGGATTCAAGAGCACTAATCACAGAGGAATTACACTTTGGATTTTACTGGAATTTGTTAGCCATAAAGAAAGACAAAGCTGGGCCACACTAAAGCTTCCATGCTGAGATCTTTTTTTTTTTTTTTTTTTTTTTTTTTTTTCCCCTCAGTATTTTGTTTGTTTCTTTGGTTGGATTTTTGGGTTGAATTTTAATTTAAATTTTGTTTTGGGAAGGAGGTTACAAGGGCAGAAACAAGAGGACAGGGAGACTCATGGGATTGGGATGCGTGACGTGAATGAAATCCACCAAGAATCAATAAAGAGTAAAGAAAAAAAAAAGACAAAGCTGTGCAGTTTGTAGGAAAACGGCTGAGACGAAGTAATGATATTCAGCAAATTAGGTCTGCCTCACAGAAACAAGTAACAGGTGCTCTTCCATGGGGTGTCTTACATAGATACAGCAAATCACGTATGCATGTATAAAATGAAAGCAGAAATGAAACTAAGGGAACAAAATAGTAACAGGAGGGGCAGGGAGAATGGGGGGAGGGGGTGGGAGAGTATGCATGTCTACGCAGGTGTGCCTGCATGTGGCGGTCATAGGCCAACCTTGGATATTGTTCCTCAGAAGCTATCCATACTTGAGACAGAGTCTCCCATTGGCTGAGAGCTTGCCAAGTAGACCAGGCTGGCTGGCTGAGTCTGAGGAATCCACCTGTTCCTGCCTCCTCAGTGCTGAGATGACAAGTGTGCACCACTACACTTGGATTTTTTTTTTTTTAAACAAGGTTGATGAAGTTTTTTTTTTAAATTTTAAAACATTTATTTGATGTTATGAATGAGCATTTTGCCTGCATGTGTGCACCATATGTGTCTTTGGTGTCCGTGGTCAGAAGGGGGCATTGGATCCCCTGGAACTGGAATTAGGGATGGTTGTGAGCCACCATGTGGATGTTGGGTACCAACCCTGGTACCTCTGCAAGGACAGTGCTCTTAAGTACTGAATCATCATCACTCCAGTCCCTGTCTGGTTTTACTTGGGTATCAGGACTCAAGCTCAGGTCCTAACATTTGCATGGCAGGTACTTTACTGAGTGACCCATCACACTTGTATGAAAATTAAAGTAAAATTTAAAAAGCATTTGTCCTGTATCTCCAGAGAGATGATTTATAAGGAGATATAGTCTCAATAATGGCTCATCTATTATCCTCAACCATGCCAGGTGGGATGCAGGGCAATGCCATGATTTACCATCAGTGGAGACATTTTTGAGGGCAGATAGGGGTTCTAGAAAGTCGGTCCATACTCAGGGCACTGGAAGTTAATTAGGATTATCCCAGACACCAGGCAGATCCACCAGAGGGGCGAGGTTCATTTCCACAAGGCTTCCCAGGGCCAGTTTTCTAGGGTACGGGAAGTTCAGGCAGCTTCCCTTCTCCATCCTTCTTGGTACCTTTCTACTCTCTCACCTTCCTCTGCTCTACAGCCTGCTGGGCCCCCGGAAACTCAGGGTCCAGATGTCTTGACTAGGGTGAAAGAGAAAGGCTTGCTCATTCCTTGTGACAACCCTAATTATCCCAAACCAACACAAGGGACAATTCTGCACACACACATTTCTCCAGCTGCACTATCAAGGGGACTTCCTAATAAGTAACCTGGGGGTGGGGGGGAGGGAGGCTTCAGGTTTCTTTTCTCAAATAAACCCGTAAAAAATATCTGTCACAATGGGGAAGGAAAGCAAATGTGCCACACTCACAGGTTTGAGACTTGAATGCACACCAGTGCCTGTGGGAGAGTAATTGGCAGACTTGAGCCTGTAACACAGGCCGGTACCTTCTAGAGAACTATTTGAAGATGAGGTTATGAGGTTCCTAATTTCCACATTCTAGAAGTTAAAACAACACATACAATCCCACACACATCCTTCTACATTTCTACACTTTTTTTTTTTTAAATGGAGGAAAACATTTTTGATGAAATCTAAGCAGAACCTGATGCTTCCTGAGACCAGTCTCCACGTGAACAATTAAGGCACACAGCTTTGAATTCTCTCCTAACGGCTTTCCAAATATTGCCATCTGGTGGAATTTTAGTTAATTGTTCCTTTGTTCTAGGGAGCCCCTGGAGGTGAACTTTGAAAGCATAGGTTTAGGGTACCAGTGGGAAACACAGGAAGATCAAAATGACCCTGTCTCAAAGAAACCAGAAACTGAAAACAAAAAGGGTTTTTTGGGTTTTGCAGTTGTCATGATAATTGCATTTATTCCGTGTCCCTCTCCCTCCTCTTTTCCTCCCCCTCCCTTTTTCTTTCTTCCTCTCTTTCCTTCCCTCTTTCCTTCTCTGCCTCTCTTCTTCACCCTGCCCTCCCCCTCACAGAGGTTCACCTTATATTCTTAAAACAATAACAAATACAATTATATGTATTTAAAAATAACTGGAGGGGGCTGGAGAGATGGCTCAGAGGTTAAGAGCACTGGCTGCTCTTCTAGAAGACCTGGGTTCAATTCCCAGCATCCACATGGCAGCTCAAGGCTGATTATAACTCCAGTCCCAGGGTACCTGAGACCCTCATGCAGACATACATGCAGGCAAAGCATCAATTGCTATATATATGAAGTCTACCACTTTCCTCTACTAAAATAACTAGGAACGTCACAGGATTTTTTTGACCATATCTTGATATGTATGTCTCCCTCCAATGGCCACTAGTGAGGTCCCAAATTAAACTTCAATTGTCTTGACCTTGCTTCAGAGGACTTTCTGTTAGCCATCACTAGCTCTTAGTAGATTTGGGAAGGACAGTGTCATTTGAAGAGCAGCCCCTTTGTGGAGTACATCTGCCTTTAACCATGCAGTGGAATTTTTAAAGTGTGTTGATAGCTCAGGCAGTAATACCAGTCACTTCAATTTAATTCATAAACACGAATCTACAAAATAGATCATCTCAAAACCTTACTTTGAACATCCAGGCGCTCTCCCTGGCTGTTGAAATGAACTGTTCCTCTGGGAAACAGGACCCTGGAAGAGAAAAAACAAATGACAGATAAAGTAACATCATGGAAAGAGAATTTACAGGGAACACCCCCCCCCATATCTAGAATCAACTGATTTTACTTCGAAAACTTGAAATTTTAGTATAGTGGCAGATTTAGAAAAGAATTATTTTTATCTCCCAATATCCCTAGCATGGTGTTATGTAGGCAAGACGTACATACATATACAACACAGATAAATCTTTTTTAAAAAGCCAGTCCTTTTATACATTTTTAGAACATGGGGTTTGGGGTTTGGGGGGGGGGGAGACATAATCAAAGAAGGAGGAAGTCTTTGGGACCCAGGGACTAGTCCTAACTAAAAAAATGGATAAATTGGTCTTTATTAAAATTAAAAACTTTTGTCCATGTGGAAGAGAAATAAATGCAAATTATGAACCAGGAGAGACATTTTGCCTGTATCTGAGGAAGAAATGATAACTGGGACATCAAAACTCAACAGCAGGAAAGAAACAATTGGAAATGGGCAAAAAATAAGAACAACGCCTAACTGGAGGAAGGCAGAGAGTGAAGTAAGCACAGGAGATGACACTTGGCCCCTGGGCAGCAGAGCTGAGGATTAAATGGTAAGACGAAAGTATGAGAAGAATAGGCTGGCTGAAATGAAAGGCAGCAATGATCCTACGTGAGGGCAAGGAGTCAAACTGGATTGTTTGTATGTCATTTGTGAGTCTCGGCAAGAAAAGGCCAGGCTTTGATAAGAGCAACCTGGATGAAGCTTAAATTTAAAGTTTTCTCTGGTGTAATCCCATTTTCCTCCTACATTTACATTTCCAAATCTTTCTTTTATTTCATGTAAGTATGTTGCCTATGTGTGTGTGTCTCTGCAGCACACGGATACCTGGTTTCCATGAAGGTCAGGAAAAGGTGTTGGAGCTCCTGTAACTGGAGTTACAGAGAGTAGTGAGCCTCTATGAGGTTGCTGGGAAGCTGGCTTAGGCCCTCTGTAAGAGCAACGAGTGCCCTTAACCTCCGAGCCATCTCTCCGCCTCGCACCTCCCTAATTCTTCATCGAAAGTTGAAATATTGATGTGAATGCATACAGTGAAAACTGGAAGTAAACCCCAGTTTGATACTTCCTGCATTTTAGTGAATCTACATTTTCTGAAGTTCACACCAAGCAGACACGTTCAAGTCCTCTGAATTCCACATCTAGCTGTATAAGAACAGAATTGTATCCTTTGTTGGATTTTGTGGACAAGGCAGATGGATGGTCTATTTCTAAACTGGACTACAACACGACTCTCATTTTATTGTATTACACAGACTTTCGGCCTTTGTCCATATTGTGCACCAGGCAACTCTTCAGAAACCAGCAGCAATTAGCTAGCTCTGCTCTATAAAGTTTGTTTTTTAATTGAAAAAAAAAACCAAACACATTTGTTAGGATATGTATTGTGATAGGCATATTCTCTTCTTTCACAGAAGTATACCCTGTAGAAGTTTCTAATCCTCCTTTTTTTCCCAATAAACTCAGAATTTTAGCATCTTACATCCAAGGTATGCTGGCAGATTATCTGTTTTACTTGGGAAGATTTTCCCTCCCCCTGAACCCAAATGACTGCTGTCTTTATGCTTGGCCATAAAACCTCAGGAACATAAGAGATATATCAGGACAGAAACATGGATGTAAAGGTATTTCCAATCATGCATGCCATCAGATAATTTATTATTCTTCTGTTGCTTTGTAGCTGAGCAATATGGCTTCCAGGCTACACAAGGTCAAACCATTCCCATCCCAGGCAGGGCTGGGCCTGAGTCTGGGTGTCCACTCAGGGCTTGACTCAGCTGTCCCAGGTATCCTGAATTGTACCCTGAATTCCAAGCTCCCCACTGCACTCTGAGATACTGGACGGCTCCAGCTGTAGATGGCATTCTCTCCTGTGGGAGGTCCACAGCTTTCTAGGAACAGTGCATCCTTATAAACATTAGCAGAGAGGCACATGCTATTAATCCTCAGACTGATCTTGCTGATACTAACTTCCAGCCAGCAGCACCACATCAATTAGCGGTCGTGGGCTGGGATTGTGGCCTCTTCAGGGGCAGCCTAGGGCCACCAAGGGCTCACTGCCGGGAATCACAGGGCTCAACATGCACCAGAGAAACCAAAAACCAGTGGGGGAGGGTATGCACTGGCAATGGAAGTCAGTTCCACGGGATCTTGGATATTTGGTCTGGTATGACTCATTCTTCTTAAGAAAGACAAATTACCAAATGATCCATGCTATGTATTTAAGGACTTAAAAAAAAAAACTTGCTCTATGATAAAGGGATTTGGGCTGTGTATACTGAGGGTGGTAATGGTGGTATTAACTTCTCAGGGCTACATGATTTGGTTTCCACACACTGAGGACAATCCCAAACGACCGCTATAAATTTGCCTTTTCCTTCAAGCTCCGCATAATTGTCTTCTCAGAGTCCTCATTGATCCATCTGTTGCTTCCCATGTGAACCAGAACAAAAATAAATTTTAAGATTGCCCTTTCTATTTTAGAATCTTTTTTACAGAGTGATGCTGTAAAAAATAAAGTTCTGAAAAAAAAAAAAAAAAGAAAGAAAAAGACAAGGCAAATTGTATCCATAGGACATGTTGCATGACTGCAACCCAGCAAAATGCTTTCTACAAATATACCATTGAAACCAAGCCTTTTGACTATTTTAATCAACTATCACTGGAAACATAGTAGGTATAGAACAGGCCTTTGTTCTGTGTGTGACTGATGCCAACATGTAGCAAAGCAGAAAAGCCTCCCTGAGAGCTTCGGTTTCATGTCTGATGTCAGAGCTTAGAATACAAACAGTGTCTAAGTCTAAGGCATGTTTTCCATTTGTCCCATCTTTTCAGTCTGCTATTCTCCTGGCCCACGGAGGAGGCAGCATATTAAAGGTGTCACAAGGGTACCACTCCATGGGCTGCGTCAGGGTGACAGTTGTCAGGATGCCAGTGTTGAGGGCTGCTGCAGGGATCTCCCTTAATATGTGGATGACCTTTACTTTTTTGCATTGTGCTTTGGGAAAATCTTTTACATCTCTCATTTTTTTTCTTACTATTTTCAATAAACTGTGTGAAATGTGTCTGTAGATGAAATGAACTGTGGAAATGTTGGTATAGCCTCTAGACACAAGTTTCCTGTCTAAGCCCATGTAAAGAGCCCAAGACTGCACATTACCGTTCTTGGTGGATTTCTTGTGTAGTTTCCAGGGACTGAGCTCAGGCCCTCAGGCTTGCCTAGCAACACTTTAGTGACTGAACATCTTAGCAGCCTCCTTGAAGTTTTTATGGAACTTCCTTCCACTATATCTCTTGCTGTTATTATTTTTTTTTTACAATTTTTCTTCCATATTTTACATGTACGAATGCTTTGTCTGCATGCACATATACATGACCATGTGCATGGCTGTGCCTGCAGAGGTCAGAAGCAAGTATTGGATCATCTGGAACTGGAATTAGGGGTGTTGTGAACCATCCTGAGGGTGCCAGAAGTTGATCATGGGTCTTCTGCAAGGACAGCTAGAAATCCCTGAGCCACCACTCTAGCCCCCCCAGGTTTTGTTCTTTTGTGAGGCAGGTCTTGATGTGTAGCCCATGTGGGTCTGGAAGTCATCGGACTGCCAGTTGCCATCAAGCTGCAAGTACTACCCCGTCTGACTACTTCCAACATTTGCAAACTTTTTCATATAAAGCAATCAGTTCCCAACTCAGAACTCATCTCCCCCCTCCACAGGAGGTCCTCCTTGCTGCCTGCCACCAACTGCTTTTCAGTCAGGGTTTCTCTCTCCTTTATGATGCTCCTGTGGAAACACGCCTGACTCTGACTCATAGATACAAGCCTCTGCCTCAGTGTTCTCTCCCCATTCCCCATCATTTTCTGTCTTACTCACCCTGCCCCAACCTGCAAGAAGCCCTTTTAGACACTTATCCTCTAGCCATTCCCTTCCCCCAGGACATTATGCTAAGGGATACGGTTTTGTCTGCTGGGGATGAAGATTTTATCCCCACAGACAGCACAGGCTCACATTCCACTGGACATTCCTGCACAGTGACAGTCTCTTCTGAGCACTATGTTAAGAAGTAGGGAGGTCCCAGCACTTGGGAGGCAGAGGCAAGCGGATCTCTGTGAGTTTGAGTCCAGCCTGGTCTACAGAGCTAGTTCCAGGACAGGCTCCAAAGCTACACAGAGAAACCCCGATGTCTCAAAAAAAAAAAAAAAAAAGGAAGTAGGGAGGGATATAAGTATGAATGAGGTATGACTTCCTATTATGCTGTCATCTGTAAGGTGCTTCCATTACAGCTCTATGACATAAAGATGATTGAATGGAGTTTACTCTTCAGGTGGAGAAATCAAGGCACAGAGAGGTAGCAGCTGACACAGATGCAGCTGGGCAAATACTGGTTTTCAGATTCCTGACCACACACATTTCCTGAAAATCCATTCTGACCCTGTTTGCCTTCTCCTTTTCTTGTATTTCCTTTGTATGCTATAATTTAAAACTCAAATTTATATATGATAGCAGTTAACGGAACACGAACTTCTCAGCTTTAGAGTGTTTATATGAGGTTCCTTTAAACATGTTTATGTGTTCAGCTGTCACTCATGGACAGCTAGTGTGCATCAGACGCTGCTTTAGCTCAATGATCAGCTCTTTCTTTCCAAACCCCAGGAAGGGGTTTGCTTCTCCATGTCCTAGAGATGCACGGGCTGAGGCCGTGGCAGGGCCTGGACCACTGGAGGTTTTGCTACCACCAGTAGCACCTGTCACATGTAGATGAAGGAGATCCCCACAGTGCCAGCATATTTAAGCTAGGTGACAAACACATAAATCGGTAGTCATAATCCAGGGCCGGGAATGCACTGCTAACGACAGGAGAGTAGACACACGGAAGGGAAACATTTACCATTGTGGTTGTCTGGACTGGTGTGCCCAGAGCGAGTCCTTTGTGTTTTTCACCCTGAAAGTGAGCATCTTGCTTTTCAATCTCGGCTAAGGCAGTGCTTTTCAGACTTTATGATTCATGACAATCATGTTGAAAGACTTGTTTTCGAAAAGATGCAGATTGTGACTCAGTAAGAATGGGTAGGTGTGGGAGGCTAGTATTCCCTCCTCATCAAAAGCTTCCCGGTGATTCTGCTGCTGCTGCTGCTGCTGCTGCTGCTGCTGGTCTGCCTTGAACCGTAGGGCACATGACCTTTCTCAAGACTCTTTGCAAAAACTGCTTCTATGGCAACTTAACACCCTCAGCCAGATGGCCCATTCACTCAGCTGATCCTGATTCAAATGCATTCATTCACCTTGCAATGGCAAAAACTGAGAGATGGGAGCATGGCTAGGTGACTTGCTGATCTATCAGAAGCAAACAATGAACTAAAATCTTAAAACCTTCATGCTGTTGTTTCTAAACCAGTTGTACCGAGGTTGTTCACAGAGCTACCCTGAGATAGTCTGTGTTTTCAACCACATTCCCCCTCTAGATTTATGGGGAATTTTAAATGAGAAGATGATGGGAGATGTCATTCTGTATATGTTTCTCATACTGGTTAATAATAAAGCACTGTTGGCCAATAGGAAAGGAAGATAGGAGGGACTAGGAGACAAGGAGGAAATGGGAAGTAGTAAGGAGGAGTCAAGATGGAGAGTCTGGAGAGGGCAGTATGCGGCAGCCGGCTCCGGGTAAGAAGACCATGTGGAAATATATAGATTAACACAAATGGGTTAATACTTAAGACAGAGCTAGCCGATAAGAAAGTAGTAACTGGCCAATAGTATAATATCAAATACAGAGTCTCTGTGCATTAATTGGGGCTGGCGGCGGCGGGACAAGACTGGCGGCGGGCAGAAAACACATACGTTACAAGAAGTGTCTATGAATTCTAGAATGTCAAGGGGGCCCCTGTCTATGGTGGGTTGTGATTCCACACTGTATTTCTCTCTTTAGCTTTACAACATCCTGCATCTTTCTGAGATAAAAATGAGGTCTTTGGAGATTAGGCCACTGCTGTAGTTCAGTATCTTTATGGGTTAACAGAACTTCCAAGGAACACCCTGGGATTTGTAAACCTGTCTGAAAGAAGAATTAGAACTGCACCAAAGATTCCCCAATTATGTGACCATGGGCATGCCATTTCAACTCTGGGCTCTTGTGTTTATAGTTTTCTATAAAGTGTGTCTACGTAAAGAATCGTTGCACTGCTGTATATAAAAATTCCTTAGCAACCGTAAATGGCTACAGAAGAGGCAAAGACAACTTTATGACTATTATTAAACAAATGACATGCTGGGGTGATAACCCAGTTGGTACAGTACTTGCTACACAAACAATGAGGTCCCTCTCCAGAACCCACAGAAGAAGCTGCTGCATGCCTGCAATCCCATTGCTGAACACAGACACATATCCCTGAGGCCTGCTGCTGGCCAGCTGGCCTAGCCTCTAGGCCACCAAAGGTAACATGTTTCAAACAAGCAAGCAAGCAAACAAACAGCGGATGTCTCCAGAGGAAGGCCAGCTGAGGTTGTCTTCTGGCCTCTATATAAACTCACATCATAAATGCACCTACATACCTGTGCTCTCTCTCTCTCTCTCTCTCTCTCTCTCTCTCTCTCTCTCTCTCTCTCTCTCTCTCTCTCTTCTTTCCCCCTGTCTGAGCATTGGATCAGAGTATTTCAGAGTCAGAAGTAATAAATAGAACCAGCTCTAGGAAATCCCAATAACTAGAACAAATCAAGAGAATTCCTTTAATTTTGCTTCTTTTAGGGGGCATTGAATCCAGAATTTTCCATATGCTAGGGGACCTGAGCTCTATTTCTGATCCCAGAACATCTTGTATTAAGAGATCTTAAGACATAGCTTGACAGAAGGGGCCCTAATAAATCCCTGGAACAAAACCCTTACTGGTTTTTCTCAAGGTGCATGGAGACTAGGGAGTACCTAAGATGATTCATCAAACACCCACAAAAGTGAGATCTGAACTAAAAATGCAAAAGTGTGGCAACTTCTAAGTGACTATAAGAGAATAATGTTCCATGGATGTTTTTATCTAGAAGAAAAGGAGGACACAGGGAGATGATCCCCCACATTGTCTGCAACTCCCCAACACTCCATTCTGCTCAGCACCAACAATGTAAGGCAGATATGAGTCAGAGAGCTGTGCTCTGACCCTGAGATCCCATGTTGAGCACTCTGATTATGCTAGTCATCCAAGACACGTGCAATAAAACCAGCTCTGATTGTGCCCAGCAGAAGCAGGAAAATGTCCTGGGCAGTTGTCAGAGTGCAGCAACTCTATGACCCTGGGAAGGGAAGGATGGCTTGTCGTTTGTCCCTGCTGAGTTCCACAGGTCTCTGGACCACAGAAGGGGCAATTATTTATCCTGCTAGTCACAATTATTGATGTGGGACTTCTATACACTAAGGACAATTCAATGCCAGCTTTCAAATGAGGAAACTTCCTTTTTATTAGCCTAAGGAAATGCTTCCTCAAGCTTGATTTACTCCTGTGTTTGAAGTTTCTTCTTGTCCTTACATACTCTGGTACCTTACACAGGTGACAGGTCAGTGTCTGGAGACTGAGTGGTAACAGGAGACCATGAGATGCAACCTCTCTGGCCTTCTCTGTATCTTGAGGGATGAAGGAAATACAGCACAGTGCTAGACCTGCTCACAAGTTCTGATTTTCCTTATCTTCCTTCATCTTCAGCAAGGTAATGTAGATGGTGATGGTGTCTTTATTTCTAGGCCCAGCTGACTAATGAAGGACCCAATGGCAACCACTCATGGGAAACCTTTGCATGGGCAGGAAAGTGTGAAAAGCTGGGAGGTTTCTAAGATATTTTGTTGATTAGTTTTTTTTCCTCAGAGTTTATTGTGTAAACTGTGTTGGCTTGGGACTTACTTTGTAGCCTAGGCTGGCTTGGAACCCACAATATTCCTTCAGCTTCCCAGATAGTTGGGGTTACAGGTCTATGCCTTCACACCTGGCTGTGAGTGGATGATTTTAATATCAGTGTATATGTCATGCCAGAAATCACACTCCTTTAGGGTTTTGAGGAGCAGGCATGGCAGCCTACATACATTACATTATTGGGTAGTTGAATTTACTGCTACTGCTCCCTACTCCACTATAACTAAATAATTCAGTGCACCAGCAGACTATTAAAGCTACATGTTTCCCTAAGCCTAGAAAATAAATTATGGATTCTTCAAAGGAAAGAATACATTATCATTATATTTTATCATAAAAATGAATTACTAAACACCCTGTAGAGCACAGAGATGTTTTGTGAACAGAGGACAGGCAAAGGCACGATGCTCCCATTTCCTGATGGGATGGAAGCCCTCAAAGCTGCACTGAGCTGTCTGTAGCTGCACTTTATGCACAGAAGAGAAAGGACCATATCTCCTGACCATACACTCAAACTACTGTGACTAAGAAAGCCAGAATGACTCGAGTAAGTTTTTAACCAAGATCATTGTTTAGAGTTACATTCTGAGTGAAGAAGGCGAGTTAGGGGTGATCATTTTTGACCCTGACACCAGTTACCTTTAGGACATTTTAGTGGATGTTCCTTTTGCCCTCTTGGCAATCATTTCTCTAATTTTCCTTGTCTTCAATATTTGCTGTTTTAATTTTTTAAAATCTCTAGTGCCTCTTACTTATGATCAACAAACATGGTTTTTAGAGAAATGAAGCTACAGAGTTTTTCAAACAAAGGCAGGAAAATTACAATCAAGGTAACAACAGTTTAGAGACAAAACCCAAACCCCAATGTTATCTGGTTTAAAAGAAACAAAAAAAAAAAAAAAAAAAGGAAACAGAGCTTTCAGATTCCAACAGCAAACTCCAAAACCACCTCCTACAAAGAGGTCAGTAAAGAATTTCTTTCCCTTGGGATGGGCGCTTAACCCCATGGGAAAATATGACTCAGGTGAGCTCAGCTTGATACTTCTGGGCAGAGAACACAATCATTGTTCTACCCAAGCTGCTGGCTCACCTGCATCAGATTGCCCAATGTGGCTCACTCAAAAGGTGTCAAGATGACTCTTCCTAACTCCACCCAAGGTCCTCGGCCTGAAGAGTGTCACCACACACACCGAGAAGACAAAGCTGAGGACACAAAGAAAACCTAATGCACTCCTTCCCAAAGGTGGTGAAGCCAGACTCAGATGCACAAGCAGGGAGCAGCTGGTGTCTGTGTGGTGATAGACACGACAGCAATAGACTCTGAGAAGGAAAAACATGGCCATAGATCCCTTGGTATAATTACACTCCATTTAGTGTGTGCTGTTGATTGTGAATAAAGTTGCTAAGTAGTGCCAGGAGGCCCGGGTTCCTTTCAAATAAGGACAATAGATGGTTCTTGTTTGGGGCACAACTTGATTCCAAGGCCCCAACTGGCCCTTCACCATTCAAAACAGGGTCTAAGGGCTGGTCCTCCCTGCCCCCTACTCTTTCCAATTGTCTGTCCTAAGTCCACAGAACACTTATTCTACAGCAAAAACCCAAGTCATTTTGTGATCTTTTGTTGCTTAGTATTTTTTGTAAGGTTTACGCATGTGTGCATGGGTGCCTGTGTGAGTTTGTGTACCACATGTGTACAAGTGTCTGCAGAGGCTGGAATAAAGCATTAGATCTACTGAAACTGGAGTTACAGGTGGCTGTGAGCCTAGGAATCAATTGTGGGTCCTTGGTAAGAGCAGCAAGTACTCTTAACTGCTGGGCCATTTCTCCATCTCTGGAGGTTAGAATATTTAATGTCTATTCAGAAGCATCAGTGTAAAAGAACTTTTGACATCTTAGGATGAAAGTAGGATCTTTGAATAAAGGGATGGGTGACTTTTGCCACAGGTAAGAGGCAGAACATGGGGAGGAAAGTCACAGCCTGAGATTTTAGAGATACAAAATGTGTGTGTGTGTGTGAGAGAGAGAGATAGAGAGAGAGAGTTTTACACAGGGTTTCTTTGTATATCCCTGACTGTCCCGGAACTGCTCTGTAGACCAGGCTGGCCTCAAACTCAGAGAACCACTTGCCTCTGCCTTCTGAGTGCTGGGATTAAAGGTGTACTCCACCACTGCCTGGTTTTCATGTAGTATTTTTAAATAGGGGAAAAGATGTATATTATGCTTCGAGAAGAAAACAGCCTTGCACCTGTCAGTTATTAACTATGTACCATTTCCAGCCTCTAGATTCTAGAATCAGTTGGACCACCTACATCTGTCTCCCTAACACTTACCCAAACCTGCCAACTGATAATATCCCCATCAGTCTAAAGTCTGATTCCTCAGAAGTGCTGTGATTTAACAGGCGTTGATATTTTAGGTAAAGGAGTACTGTCCTTCTACCTCTTGGACTTTGAACTCTTGCCTGCCAATCCCCATGGATGTGCCAGAGAGATGGTGCAGGGAGAGACTACCACAACCTTCAAGTGATTCATGAAAGGCATTACAACACAGGCCCTGCACTGCTGGTATGGGTAGGTGTGGGTCAGTGTGGGAGGCAATGGTTAGGGGCTAGGAAGTGCTTCTCAAGAGTCCAGTTCCACAAAGTGCTTCTCAAGAGTCTAGTTCCACAAAGATTCCATCTGCAATGGACCACCTGGGGCTCTTACTGAAAGGCAGACTCTCAGGAGGGCCAGTGGGAAGGCTGTTCTGAAGTCAGTGATTTGCCAGTGATCCTAGATGTGGTAAATCAATTTATGATTGTGAGTTTTGTTTTTAGACTCAACTAGGCTCATGTCAGTTACCCCAAATTTCACAATAACACTTGGTTGAACTTAGCAAAGAAAGGGACGCTCTGTTTCCTAAATTGCAAGTGGACAGATCTGGAAGGAGTAAAGAGGACAGCAGCCATCCATATGGTGACTCTATTTGAAGTGAAACTCATTTGCAAATTCTTCATCTGTGGCAGTGACAAATCATCCAAAGGGGAAGTCCCCTAACTGAAGGAAATCTTATGTCAGGAAGCACAAGATGCCCAGACAAGTTCCTGGCAATGCAGTTACTCTTTTCAATATGCCTTCTAGAATCCTAATCAGTAGGAATTGGTCCAGCCCTATTAGAGGGACTCATATGAATTCCTGGATCATTATCTTATCTATTGTTGAATTTGAAAAGCTAAAGCAATTGTACCTGGCATGATGTAGTAATGTAATGTCTGTGTCAGCAGAGTTAGGAACATTACATAGATATTGTTTTTTATTTTTATTGCTGACTTAAGAGAAGTAGTATCATTTCCCTAGCCTTCCTTATCATACCTTAGGTGTATAAAGTAATGATGGAAATTGTCCATAGCTGAAGAAATCTCAAAATCATGCCTTCACATGGTGAAACAATAAGTACATGCATGTCATGCTAGACAAGGTATGATGGCATGCCTGGAAATCAGCACTGGGAGGCAGAGGCCAGAAACTTGCTGCAAATTTGCAGACAGCTTTGTCTGTAGAGCAAGTTCTAGGGTGGCCAGGACTACACAGTGAGAAAGGGTAGCCCCCAGTACTAAAGGGCTAAAGTGTGAGATCACCAGGTTGATAGTTTATCTTTGGGCTCATTTATGGTTTGAACTTCCGTGGTTAACTGTATTAATAGAGTCTACACTGTTCAGGAATATGTCATTCTTACAAAGTAAATATACACACAAGAAAACATAACTACCTTCTATCTTAGCGATTATCTGGCCTAGGTTTAGTGGGTTTTGTTTGTGACTAAAAGCACAGAGCCCATTTTGTGGAGCATGAAGACTGTTCTGGAATATGGCTGATATAACCAGTGTCACTTGAGGAAATCTGATTTATCCCTCTCCCAGCAGTTATCATTTGCAAATAGCTTTTGAGCTCTGGCTTGGACTCTGAGCTAGGATTTTGTCTGGCTTCCGCTTTTGCAGGTCTTGTGCATGCTCTCAGCCTCTGTGAGTTTACTGTGCAGCTGCTCTATTATGTCTGGAAAATGCTATTTCCTTCAGTAGTCCAGCACCTCTGGCTCCTACAATCTTTCCACCCCACCTTCTGCATAGATCCCTAAGCACTGCAGCCCCTCTGTGTCTTACAGCTCCCCAAAAGATTGTTCAAACTTCAGAAAGTAAGAATGGATCTATACACATCATATCAGCCTTTGGAATGCCCATAAGCCTTTATTTACTTGGGGGTAATAAAATAAAATGGAACTCGTACTTTTAAATATATAAACATACACAAGTTCTTATGTGTATATTCTGGCCATGAACTCAGATCCTTGAATATGCTAAGCAGGCTTTTACAACTAAGTTACATTCATGCTCTATTTTAAGAAGATGAGTAGGCAGAGGAGAATAAAAGCAGATTAACTATTAACCAATTCTGAACTGACTCCTTGATATTAATGAATTCCTTAGGGCACTGACAGTTGGACATGTTTTTTTTTTTTTTTTTTCTCCTATGAGGGTGAACTTCTGTGAAATGATTCTGTGTTCCACGAGTGCAATTCCAATGTTATAACGATTAACGATTACTAGTTATTTTCAAAGTACATTGTTAAAGACTCATACGGGACACATTAGCTGTCATTTTATAGCATCGCAGAGCTACAGAAGAATTTTGGCTCATATATATGTGTGTGTGTGTGTGTATACATATATATGTATATATATATATATATGTGCATTATAGATCTTGGAAATTAATGAAGCTGAATGTACTACTTAGGGGAGGCGTTGTTTCCCAGTGACCTCCCACCTTCTGATAGTCTTGAGAACCAAAGAGCAGCATTTCTAAGACAAAGAGCCCTGTGACTTCACTATAGAGTCTGCATCTTAAAGGCCCTTAAGAAAAACACAATCCAAGCAGTGTACACACAGCTACTATAACACAGGTTTACGTGAAGTGCAGAGTCTGACAGTACCGAGTGCATGCATTTGGCCAATGGCATAATGAGTGATGGTGACATAAGGGGTACAAGGACAATAAGCAACAAAAGGGAGGGAAATTAAGTGTATTTCAATAAAACATCTGAGAGTTGTCCTTTGGGTACCAGTTCTTATTTATTTATAGACAGGCCCTCACTCTAAACCCTAGGCTTGTCTCAAACTCCATAGCAATCCTCCTGCCTCAGTTTCTAGAGTGCTGGGATTACAGATGTGAGCCTGGCTCATGATTTTTGTTTTGCCATCTTTAAAAAATTAGCATCTAGCTTTTTTTTTTAAATTAAAGTTAGTGTACAAAATAGTGGGTGTCATGATGGCATTTTCATACATACTTCATTTTTTGGTCCTCCTATCCTATCTCCCTTCTTCCCCTCCTGCAATGCCCTCTACACCCCCAGAAAACCCTCCTGACTTCATGTTCCATGTAGCCTATTACATTTTTCCCTTCCTTTCTTAAGACATTCTCTTTCTCTCTCATGGTCACCTTTCTAGTTTCATGCGCCCCAAATGTAAATGCACATAATAATTAAAGTCTAAGATTTGTGTATGAGAGGAAAACTTGTCTTTTTTTTTTTTTTTTGACTTTCTGAGTCTGATCTTTTTAAGTTAAATGCCTGTGAGCTTGGGATGCATGCACTTGCCTAGCACACGAGACTCAAGGCTCAATCCCCAGTATGCAGAGGTGTTCAAGTGAAGCACACACACACACACACACACACACACACACACACATACACACACACGGGACATGCACAAACGTATGGTCAATAGCAAACAGAATTTCATATGAAATGTCAGGTACAGCTATTTCTTTTTAAACAGCTCCTTGAATTTACCCCTGAATGCATCAAATAGTGTGGCCTTTAAAAAAAAATAAAAAATGTACATACTGCAAATTTCTCCTCTCTTTCTCTTTGTTTGCTTTTCCAGATAGGGTTTCTCTGTGTAGCCCTGGCTGGCCTCAAACTCACAGAGGCCTCTGTCTCCAGAGTTTGGGGGGGTTAAAGGCCTGCACCATAACTAGACAGCCCAAACTGCTTTACACTTTCCCGGGAGCCTTTTAACATATGCCTCCTACAAAGGAAAGGACAGCCTGTCTAGTTGGCTCCAGTTTCCCTGCTATTAGCAGCTAGTATTATCCAAAGCAGGTAGGATAGAGAGCAGAAGAGGGAGGAGGCTCTGGCAGGCAAACATCCTGATCAGATATTAAGATGTGCTTTCAAAGGAGTGGCGTGTGTGCGTGTCAATAACGACACGCCATAATTACTTCCTATTCACAGGGCAGGCATTGGAGCGCAGCCTGCTGACTCACCGGCTGCTCAAGGTTTATTTCTGCTGGGTTTCCCTGCTGCCTACTCCACGTGCGTCATGGCCAGAATGACAGTTTCTGTCTTCTCTAACAACAGTGCACACACTAGGCATGGACAGTGAACTTCCAAATATCCAGCAATATCCCAGGCGGGGAAGGGGGAAATATTGTTGTAGGGAGATGTCACAACCTGCCAGGTCTCCAACCTGCCCAGTGGTGTGAGTCACTGTACACCCAGTTTCAGTGTCCTCTCACCCACTCGAGTAGTTGAAGTGGCGTCTTGTAACACAACCATGCTGCTGTTACCAAAGTGGTTCTCAACCTGCTATACAGTGGGACACCTGGGACTTTTGTTTAATTCCAATAATGCTGAGTGCTCGCCCCTCCCAGCCAGCAAGCTGACTTAAACGACTTAGTATGGGATGTAGTTACCAGGAATTCCCAAACCTCCACAGGTGATTCCATGATGAAGACAAGTTTGGAAATCAGAACTCGCGCAAAGGAAGCTTACCTAAAAACTACCCTGTTTCAGAGATCAACGACACATGGCACTTTCCCAACTGACTGACGCCTTAGCTTGGGAGACAAAAGTGACAGCAAAACGAGGTGTTACCAAGAGGGGTCGCTGCCAGGGCCAGCACTTCCCGCCACCGCCAGCACTTTGCCTGAAGTCCATGAGAAGAACCCACATTACCTTTCTGCTCTGTTTCATCCTAGCGTCCTGTTCCACCAAGTCGCACCCCCGCGGTCCTCTCAGATTAGAAGCAGGTCCTGGCTCAGACCTCACTCAAGACTGGACTTCTCTTGTACCTAAGCTAGGGCAGTGCCTCCGCCTTGCAGCCGGGCAGATACTTATGCTAATCAAGAAAGTTCTTGCGTCTCCTACACTCCTTGCGCGTAGGCACGCGCGGATGAAGGCGTTTTTACTTAACCCCTGATTTTTGCATTGACCCACCTGTAGTGCTTTTGGCAGTCATCTTATTGCCTAGTGGGTCCGGATCACTTTTATTTATTTTTCTTTTCCAGGAAAGGATTGGGCAAGAGGAAGTAGTGTATACCCGCTGGGGGTAGGGAGTGGAACGAGAGACAGCAGGGTCTCCTGGTGCTGAGGTGAAGGGACAGTTGATGTTAGGAATATTGATTACTCAGGCGCCACTGGCCCAGCGAGGACTAGCAGAAGGGGCCTGGAGGTTAAGACAAAGGCCCAAAGGCAGCTCCAGCCCTCCCAGGCTGCAGCTGCGCCTTTGACACTGGCTTGACAAAATGACTCAAAGGGTGACCAGACCCTCTCGCTCTGTCTGGTTCCAAGTCCTCGTTGCCTGAGGCGCAGGTTCAGAGAGGAGGGTCTTTTGGAACCCACTCCGCTTTCTGGGCCTTTGTGGCATCACTTTTGGCTTTGGCTCAGCACTTGGAGGTGGGCTGAAGAACGCCCCTCCAAACCAGAGTAGCCCTCCTCTCTCTCTGTGGGTGCTTCCTGCCGAACCTCCCAGGCGCAGACTAGCAAACCATTTTCCTGACCACACACCCGGCTCCCAAGTCCGAGATCCAGGAGTGATCGGTCCCAGCCGTGCGACCCTCGTCTCCGGACAGGACGCACCAGGGACGGCAGCCGAGCTTGGGGATCAGGGGATATACTCCAGACTGTGGGCGCGCGCCGCACACTTCTCGGTCTTCCCCAAAGTGCGCAGCTTCTAGGAGCACCCCAGTCCTCCAGCAGGAGGGGTCGAGCTCCGAGGGCGCGCACCTACAAGCCCCCTCTCTTAAGTGCCCCCAGCCTTCACTGTTCACTTTGTGTCTGCCAGCGTGGCAGCTCTGACTCCCCTCCTTTTCTCGGGGTATATCGCTCTAGCCCCCACCCCTCAAGAGAGGGGTGACCCGTAAGAACACGACTGCGTGCACACCCCTCGCTGGGTAACTTCTTGATGGGCTCGGAGACCCCGGGATCCGCTTGCTCGGGGATCTGCAGACAGCAGACCCGGGCGTGGGTGGGGGGAGGCGCGGCCAACGCCTGGCCTGGGAGGGATCAACCCAGGGCAAAGGGTGTTAGGGTGCGCCAGGGCTGTACAGCTTTGAATGTACTTGACTCACCTGCTCCGGCGATGTCCGCCTCTTTCCTCTGCTGACAGCTGGGGGCTTTGTTTTCTCCACCCCCTCAGCCGGCCACGCTCCGCCTCCACACTCTCACGTGACTCGCCGTCTGCCACCGTCAGAGTCCACTTGGGAGAGCCCCCCCGGGCGCCACCTCTTCTCCCGGTGCAGGATGCTGGTGGAGACCCCAGCTGCGGAGGGGACCCGCAGGTTCGAGGTGATTCGCTGAGGAACTCTGGGTCAGACCCGCTGAACTGGAGACAGAGGGAAAAGTGGGGGGGGGGAGGGGTTGGGGGAGAAATAGAGCCGATGGCTGCAGCCGGGAGCAGGAGGGCGAAGCTCGCAAAAAAGGATCCAAAGGCGATGTCCCACCCTGAAGTGCCTGCACCTGGGGTGTGCATGGTACCCATAAACTATTTGCACTCACTCCTAGGGCCTGCTGGATAATGACGGGCAAATTAGTCCCCCCCCCCCTGAATATTAATTAAAAGAAGCACCTTTAAGAGGGATGGCGCGATTAATGATTTAGTAACTGCCCTGCATTGAGGTTCCAGATCTACCTTTCGATTGTTGATGTTTGGGTTCAAGCTGGAAAATAGGTTCCCGCCTGGGAAAGCTCACTCTGGAAGATGATTGGTGTGGGCACTTGTCCATCTGGAACAGCAGCTGCTGCTCTTGGAAGTGGTCCCCTACCCCTGCTGTTCACAGTACTCTCCAGTGTCTAAATGGAAAACAAATTGTTGTGGGACTCCTTCTTTAGTCCCCAGAGAGCAGGGTCAGCCTCATGCTGCAACCCCCCTTCCTTCCCTGCTAAGGGGAAGAATTCATCTTCCTCAGTGTTCATCAAATGGAATCCTTGTAGGGGTTGACATAGCACAGCACCCACCCAGCTTCTCCTGGAGAAGGATGCTGGGGACCATTTTAGAACCAATTGGGATGTGAGTGATCCAGCCATGAGCTGAGATTCTGAGTGTCTAGTGAACTCCTGAGTGATGTCAGCTTGAAGATCACACTTTAAGGTCAAGGCTTGGTGCACACTCTTTGTCACTGGCTAGTCCGACTCTCAGGCTGTGAGATGGGACTGGTATTTATTATTCTCCATGTTGCTATGAGAAAAGGTCAGCAAATGTAACTCGAGAGAGGAGGGGGTCTATTTTCCATCTTGGCAGAGAGGGAATGGCTGCAGGAGTGTGAGGCAGCAGGCGAGAAAGGGAGAGCAAGGAATACTGCCAGGCTTGCTTTCTCCTTTTAATTCATTCTGAAACCACAGCCTATGGGATGGTACTACCCACGTTTGGGGGGGGGGGTCTTCCTACCTGAGCTAGTTCAATCTCACAAACCTGCTTAAAGATTTATCTCGTAGGTGACTCTAGATCCCGTCAAGTTGATGATGTTAGCCACCACCATGTAAGTACCCAGATCATTGCAGGTCCAGGGAGAACAAACCAGGATCCACGGTATGCCCTACACAGCAGCGTTTAGGAAGTGGGAGCTTCGTCACAGCATGCTTGCAGAAGGCATGCTTGCAGAAGGAGTCTCGTGTGAAATGGTGTAGGAATAAGGTAGTCACCACACAAACAATGGTCATTCCCACAGTACACCAGGTGTGTAGATGTTTGCGTCATGAGTGAAGACTGACCACAGTGCAGAGAAAATCATAACTTATTCGAAAAGTTCATTTTGTATTTTGAATCGTGATGAATTGGTTCTCAGACACTGAATTAAAAAATCATTTTGCTTTTTATTACAGATAATGCCCAGCTGCCTGTTAGATGGGTAATCTATTTTAATACTGGAGTGAGTAAATGGGTTGTTAAGGAGCTGTGCTTTTTCCCTCCTCATTAAAAATCTTGACATTTAAGTGTAAATGGCCTTATTAATGAAGCCCTGATATTCTTAGCTGTCGGGATGAATGGGGTTGTCATACTTCCAGTTCTTTTTGTGTCCTCCTCTTTCTGTCCTCCAGATATACGTATTTCTAAGATTAATTCTTCCCTTCTCTACAGTTTGTCTCAAATTCATTTCATATTTTAGTTCAGTTTTCAAGTGTGTGGAGATTACATCTGAATCCACACCTACATCCTTAACTTCTTCCCAAGTCCCTGTCTACAGAGTGAGTTCCAGGACAGCCAAGGATACACAGGGAAACCCTGTCTCAGAAGAAAAAAGCCGAAGGGTGTGTGTGTGTGTGTGTGTGTGTGTGTGTGTGTGTGTGTGTGTTGGAGGCTAGCTGTGGCTTTAACATTCAAGTCTTTAAGTTCTGTTATTCTGTGATTATGAAATAAGCTTTGGGGGTGGTCCTAAGGTTTGAATTTGGGGCTTCTTAGGTGTTAGGCAAGCACTCTGGTAGAGTATTACCTCTCTGACCATGCCTGTAATAACTTTGACTTAAACCTATGTTGATATTACTATGCTGTTTGCTGGGGGGGGGGTGGTATTTATTTTTGATACAGGATCTCTCTGCATAACCCCAGCTGTCCTGGAACTCATTATGTAGAGCAGGCTGGTCCAGTGAGGGTGTGGAACACCCTCTAGACTTAGTCTTCAACAATGACTGTCATCAACTCATTTGTGAATGTGACTTACTGGTGTAAGAGCCATGTGAGCAGGCTTGAGCTGTTGCCAAGAGGTTGATCAGTGGGAACAGAACTAGAGAGGGACTGTGTGTATCCTCCAGGATAGGGCAGACTATGCCACTGTAACAAAAAACTAGCACAGTCTCAGTGGTTGAACACACAGGTAGGCTCCAGGAAAGCTGTCCTTGGCGATTGCCTTTCTAGCCTGCTTCATTTTTTTGACATCTCCCTGAGCACACCGCAGGAGAGACTGCACACCAAACCTGAGTGCTTGCACTCTCAAATGACCCAAGGCTTTTCTCAGTTTCGTTTGCTTAAAGAAAGTTATGTTAAGTTCAAACTTTAAGGAACTGTGCTCTCAAAGGGAGAGGGAAAGTAGAAAGTTTGTGGTTTTGGATAACATCACCCACAGAGATCCAGTTAGAGGAAGTTAGGGACAGAATTAAACTGAAAACCGTTTGGTTATAGTGGGAGGTTAGCAGAAACTACCAGTTGGGTGATTACAGCACTGCATGGCATCTGGGGGGAGGGGGAACCATTAATGTTGTGTTATTATATAATACTAGTAAGAAGAACAGTTGTCAGTCTACTCCAGTGTCAGGAGTGGCCTTTGCGGGGTTGCAATCGGAGCAAGCCAAGCGGCCCCAAGTCTGTACCTGAGTGGGGGAGTGTGGATGAGGGAAAGATAATAAAGAAAGACAGAGACACAGAATAAAAGTCAGGAAGGCATATCAGTCAATACTGAAATGCCATGAGTTTATTTTTCACCACTCTTATATACCTTGACCAAAAAGTGGAACACAGTATCATGTGTATGGAACACACAGACTTTTCATCCTCACTCATTCCAAGGGTCCAATAACTACACCTTAGCTCTAAGTTCTTGTTCCCTAGCCTTGAGGTCAGGAGTAGCCATACCTCAGATTCAGGTCTGTTGTTATTTAGACTAAGAGGGCCGAAACATCCTTCTGTAGCCACACCTTTGACCTTTAGGTCTTGTGACTTGCTGACAGCTTTGAACTCTGTCCTTGTGCCGTGATAGAGTACAGCCATCTTTCTGGGCACCCACAGTCCAGACTCGTCTGTGATATAGTATCTTGGTTTGTTCCCCAGGTATCACATATCTACCTTAAATGCGTAAAGTTACAACAATACAAGACAACTTTCTAATTTTGATGAAAATTGTAGTTTTTTTATAACTTGGATGAATGTATATATGTAAAGACTGAAGTCTTAAAACAAACAAACAAAAAACAAGAAAAGTGGGGGGAAGTCATTAGAATAAAATTACCCCAGGTCATCCACACGATCATCTGAAGTATGCCTTTGACCAAGAATTTTCTGGTCATGTTCGTGGGAACATTGCACTATAGTTTTTCAAGTAAAAAGTAAGTTCACAAATGAAGAAAATTTGCTGATAATGTGAGAGAAATAAACTGTTTTTCAGAAAATTTTGGGGTTCTTCTAAAGGGCTAAGATTATATCAGGTAAATCTGCCACATATATCTTCCCACACTTCACATACATATATAAAATTAATGCCTGCTGTAAAATCTAGAATACAACACATATTTAAGATGATATATACTGCATGATACTGAGTCATGGTTTTGATTTCAATCTTGTGTTGTCTCGGGACACTTATCAGTGCCTACACTTTACAAAATTATTCCCCAGTAAATGCTTTTGTAAAACATGATCATTCCCTAATATTCTGACAGCTTTTACTACACATTTCTACAAATATCCAACACACAGGACTTTAAAGGAGATGCAGTTTATTAAGTTGTATTTTTTTTTTTTTTTTTGCTCAGTTCCATCTCTACTCCCTTGAGTCTTTGCTAAATTATAATATTGTCTTAGATATGATTTGTAATCTCGGGAGTTATGCTGCAGAGAACAACTCTACATATATGGCTAATATATGACTAACAGCACAATAAGACTGAGATGAAAGTCCTCATCATCAATCACTGATGGTTTTTATTAAGGTAGATGGTAAAAGTGCCCTCAGATGACACTGTGCTGGGATCATTGCCTAGTGTTGTCTGCAGCATCTAGCTCCACCAGCTCCAAAGCAGGTGTGGATTCCTAGGAGCAAATGTTTGTGAGTTGGCTAAAATGTGTCATGAAGTCCAGTTTAAATGTCTCCCCCAGCTTCAAGCTTTAATAATAGCCAACCCCGATGTCTCCATAAAGAAACCGAATGGAAGAGGAAATATGCTCATTACCTAATGTGTTTATGAAACATAGGCTCTGTTTAAAGTATAAGAAGGATCGAAAGTCATTCTGAATGTGGCAGAAGTGTTTATCGTTTTATGACATGCTGGAAATAAAATCACATACATAGAAGTAAGGTAGGCACATAATTTTTAATACTGCTTAGAGAAGATGTAGCCAAAGGAAATTCAGTTTTTTGTATTTGATTTGTTTTTCACCTTCCCCATCCCCCACTGCATTTTCTCAGTTCTGGGATAGGCTTTGCACATGCCCTCATATTAACAGGTTAGTGGCACTCCTGAAAGCTCTAGAACAGCAAGAGGAAATAACAACCCCCAAAGAGCAGATAGCCAGAAATGATAAACCTCAGAGCTAAAATAAATGAAATAGAAGCAAACAAAACATAAAAAGAATAAATGAAATTAATAGTTGTTTGAGAAAATTAGTAAGACTGACAAATCCTTAGCCAAAATTAACTAAAAGACAAAGAGAGAAGATCCAAACTAATAAAATTAGATGTGAAAATCATGACATTACAATAGTCACCAAGGAAATCCAGACAATCATAAAGACATACTTTAAAAACCTTTACTCCACTAAACTGGAAAACATAAAAGGTTAAATTTCTTGGGACATATGATCTACCAAAGTTAAATCAATGTAAGATAAGCAATTTAAGCAGACACATAACCCCTAGTGAAATAGAAGCAGGTTAAGTCTCCCAGCCCAAAACAAAAATAAAACAAAACAAAAAACAAACCAAGCCAAACCAAAAGAAAAAACAAACCCAGGGCCAGAATTCTACCCAATCTTGAAAGAAGAATTAAAAATATTCCTCAAATTATGCTACAAAACAAAAACTGAAGGAATATTTTCTAATTCTTTTATGAGGCCCTTTTACCCAAATCACGTAAAACTCAACAAATAAAATTATAGACCAATGTCTCTGAACATTGGTGTAAAATTTCTCAATAAAATACTTGCAAACTGAATTCAAGAACACAGAAAAAGATTATCCACCATAATCAAATAGTCTTGGTTAAGTAGGCTCATCCCAGAGATGGACAGATGATTCAACATATATAAGTAGATAAATGTAATCCACCAGATAAAAGGCTGAATGACTATTTATCCACATGATCATCTCATTAGAGGCAGAAAAGGCTTTTGACAAAACCCAGCATCCCTTTGTGATAAAAATCCTGGAGAGAGTAGGGACACAAGGGATTACCTCAACATAATAAATGCAATTTGCAGCAAGCCTACAATGATTGTCACCCCAAATGAGAAATTCAAAGCATTTTTAGTAAAATCAGAACAAGACAGGGATGTTCACTGTCTCCACACTTGTTCAGTATAGTACTTGAAATCTAATAGCTAATAAACATTTTCAGTAAAGTAGCAGGATACAAGGTTAATTCCAAAAATCAACAGCCTTCCTGTATGCAAATGACAAATGGAAATGACACCTTTTACAATAGCCTCAATAACTGAAAACATCTTGGGGTAACGCTAACCAAGAAAGTAAAAGACTTGTATAGTAAAGACTCTAAGATATCAATAAAAGAAATGGAAGAGATGGAAAGCTCTCCCATGCTCATGGATAGGTAGGTTTAATATAGTGAAACTGGCCATCCTACCAAAAGCAATTTACAGATTCAACACAATCTCCACCAAAATTCCATCACAATATTTCAGAGACATTGAAAGGACAGTTTTCAGCTTATATGGAAAATACACATACACACACACACACACACACACAAAACAAAACCCAAGGACACCTAAAAATGTGCTGAATAATAAAAGAACTGCTGGAGGTATCACTATCTCCAATCTCAAATTGTACTAAAGAGTAATAAAAATAGCATGGTATTGGCTTAAGAACAGACACATTGATCAATGGAATCAAGTTGAAGACCCAGACACAAGTCCACACAACTATGGGCACCTGATTTTTGACAAAGAATTCAAAAATATAAATTGGAGAAATGGTACCATCTTCAACAAATGGTGCTGGTTAAGCTGGGTGATTGCTTTTGAAGATTGTAGATAGATTCATATTTATTACCCTGTACAAAACACAACTCCAAATAGATTGGGGATGGTGGGAGACGTCATTCTGTAAATATGTTTCTCATACTGGTTAATGAATAAAGCACTGTTGGCCAATAGGAAAGGAAGATAGGAGGGACTAGGAGACAAGGAGGAAAGAGGAAGTAATAAGGAGGAGTCAAGAGGGAGAGACTGGGGAGACGAGATGCCAGCAGGCTCTTCGGTAAGAGCACGTGGAAATACGTAGATTAACAGAAATGGGTTAATACTTAAGACAGAGCTAGCCGATAAGAAACAAGTAAGTGGCCAATAGCATTATATCAAATACAGAGTCTCAGTATGTTATTTGGGGCTGGCACGGCGGCGGGACAAGACCAGCAACAGGCGGAAAAACCATACTCCTTACATGGGGACTTTAATATAAGACCAGATGCCTGGAATCTGATAGAGGAGAAAGTGGGAAATAGGCTTTAACTCAATGACACAGGAAAAGGCTTTCTGAACAGGACTCTGATAGCATAGGCACTAAGACCAGCAATTATTAAACAAGTCCTCATAAGACTGAAAAGTTTCTGTGCAGTGAAGGACACCATCTTTCAGAAAAAGTGACAGCCTACAGCATGAGAAAATATCTTTTCCAATTATATATGTGATAGAGAGTTAGTATCTAAAATATATAAAAAACATAATCAAACAAATAACCCACTTAAAAACAGGATAAGAACCAGAGAATTCTCAAAAGATTAAGTCAAATGGTCAAGAAAGACTTAAAGAAAACTCCAGCATCCTTGCCATTAGGGAAATAGAAATCAAAATAACTTTGAGATTCCATGTTACCTGTCAGAATGGCTAAGATCAAAACAGAAATGACAGCTCCTGCTGGTGAAGATGTACAGTAAGTTGAACACTCCTCCATTGCTGGGGGCGTTCAAACTCACAAACTTATTCAGCTACTCTGGACATCAGTGTGGCAGTTCCTCAGGAAACAGGTCTACTTCAGGATCTAGCTATACCCAAAGAACTCTACATCCTACTCAGAGACACTTGTCCACCTATGTTCATTACTGCTAGTTGGAAATTGGAAACAGCCTAGATGTCCACCAAAGGTTGAATGGATAATGAAAATATGGTACACACAATGGAATATTCTTTAACTGTTAAAAAAATGAAATCATGAAATTCACAGGTAAATGGATAGAGTTAGGAAAAAAAGACAAATATATATGTTTTCTTATATGTGGATGTTTGCTTTTAAGCCTTGATATGTGTGCTACTACTATCTGAATAGCAACAGGTACTTAGTAAGAGACTAGGGGAGAGGAGAGACTATCCAAACGAAAGGGACACAGAATCCATTGTTACGGACAGACAAAGGAGAAAATAGGCTAGGAGGTTTCAGTAGGGATAAAGATAGAAGAGAAGGGTTGTTGCATGATTCTAATCGATCTTAATAATAAAATCTGAAGCCAGATAATCAGGGCAAATGCTGAAAGATCAGAGAGACAAAGGAGCAAGCCATAGCCAACTCTTACCTTGCTAACTCATCCAAAAAGGAGAGAGCATCTGTCTCCTCCTACCTTATGTTCCTCTCTTTGCCCAGGCATATCATTTCCTATCTGAATGTACAAATCTCCAGACCTCTATGGTTAACTAGTGGCTAGTTCTGCCCTCTGATCTTCAGACAAGCTTTATTTGTTAGAGTACAAACAGGATATCACCACAAATGGTGAAGGAGGAAATATGGGGAGGGACAACTAACACTAAAGGCATTTTGAAAAACCATATAGAAACCTACTTTCATAAACATATATGAAAGTAATCTAAATGGACTCACCAAATAATAGGGGAGACAATGTTCCCACTGGACGTATTATACTACCGGCTGAAACCTCCAGTGTTGCATCTTGTTTAACTCCGTGAAGCTGTGTTACTTTGCCCATCTAAAATACCTGATTGGTTTAATAAAGAGCTGAATGGCCACTAGCTAGGCAGGAGAGGGATAGATAAGGCTGGCAGGCAGAGAGAATAAACAGGAGGAGAAATCTGGGAACAGAAGATCAAGGAGTGAGGAAAGGAGGACAGGAGGATATCAGGGGCCAGCCACCCAGCTACACCGCAAGCCATGGCGTACAAAGTAAAGAAAGGTATATAGAATAGAGAAAGATAAAAGTCCAGAGGCAAAGGGGAGGTGGGATAAATTAAATTAAAAGCTGGCTAGAAACAAACTAAGCTAAGGCCAGGCATGGCATTCAGAAGACTAAGACTCCATGTATTTATTTGGGATCTGGATGGTGTCCCCTCACCCCCAAGAACAAAAAGAGGAAAAACAAACCCAACTGCAGTCTAGAGGCCTGGATTTGAGGTTGGAGTCTGAAGTGGGAAAAAGTCTTCTAGAGGGTACCCTTAATGATGAGACCTGATGCTGCTCCCAAGTGTCAGAACTGACTTTGGTGGTAGGCACGAGTTGATCTTCCTGGGGAATGGCTCCAGGTACAGAAATTCCTTTCACCCCCAAACCTTGCTGAGTAGAAATGTAAGGATGTTGACCATGTCAGGGACAAAAGGAGCTTGTCCTCATCCATTGCCTCCTGCTAACTAGGTACCTAGCAGCAGGCAGGTTATTTGCAAATAGATTTTTCATAGACTCCCATTCTAAACCACTTACCTCATACAGTTTTGTGATTAAATAATAGGAGATGAAGCTACTTAAATTTTGACATTTCAGGCTTGAAAGAAGGCTCAGCAGTTCAGAGCACTGGCTGCTCTTCCAGAGGAACTGAGTTCAATTCCCAGCATTCACATGACATCTTATAGCTGTCTGTGACTGCAGCTCCAGGATATCTGGCATCTGGCACTCTTACACAGACATACAGGAAAGCAAAAGACCCATGCACGTGGAAATAAGTAAATCTTAAAAAATAAACATAAAATTTGGTATTTTCTATGTTGTATATGGTGGCCTGTTGTCATTTACTGTTTCACCAATTACTTTCCTTTCCTTGTTGGCCAGTAGGGACAAGTATTTCTGTAACTGCTCCCTTCTCTGCCTATAGAGTGCAGAGCTCCATCTGGGCATGACAGATGCCAAATAAGTACTTTTGAATAAACAGATGAATTCATAAAAAAGGGACACAAAATATGACTTGATTGGAATTATTTTCCTTCTTATGCTTTTTCAATCCAAATCTTTGCTACAATTTGTTATTTCTTTGTGACTTAACAGTTGCATTTATTTATTAAAATGAACTTAGTGTAAGTTTACTATGAGTAATTTTTCTATAGGCATATCTGACACACACACTATATATACATATACATACACATACATACATACATATATATATATATATATATCGTCACAAAATATTTTAGTTATCATTGTTCCTTGTTAGGAGTGGGATTTCCAACCAGCCTGGTCCCATAGCCACATCAGCCCCAAATAACACACAGAGAGGCTGTATTAGATATAAAGCTGTTGGCCAGTTACTCTTATCAGCTAGCTCTGTCTTAAATATTAACCCATTTCTATTAATCTAAGTATTTCTATGAGTTGTATCTTACTGGAGAGAGGGCATGATGTAGCACTATGTTGGTCCTACATCTTGAAACTCCTCCCTACTACTTCCTCTCTTCACCTCGTCTCCTAGTCCCACCTATCTTGCTTTCCTATTTGCTAACAGTGCTTTATTCATTAACCAATAAGAGAAACATATTTACAGAATGACATCTCCTATGAGTTCCTAGGTAATTTTCTGGTTAGTATACAAAGACATGGTTTCATTGTGCTATTTCCATCCATTTCATTAGACTTCATTCTTATTTGCTCTTGGATCTGCGGTTGGGATTTGTAGTCTGCTGAGACTGTGCCCTCAACCCGTGGGTCTCGAAGCTGCTTTCAAGTAGTGCCAGAGCCAACTTAAAGTGTAGGACACACAGTTGGCGTCTTCTTGATGGACAGAAACTACTCTTACCACCAAATTTAGCCACCAGAAGTGTGAGAAGGTTGATGGTGTAAAAGTCTCTCTTCCCTTTCCCGATAGTTCCTGTCCCACACTGTCTGCTTTCACAATTCGTGTATTTCATGATCCTCTCTCTGTCTTCCCTTTATACATCTTCCTCCTCTCTTTTAACACCCTTTAAAATAGTAATTTTGCTGAAAAGTTTTATTTGTCATTATTGTTGTGTGTGTGTATGTATGCACGGACGTAGATGTGTGAGTGTGTGTGTGTGGATGCGCGGGCGCAGATGCGTGGGTGTGCCATGGTGCTCCTGTGGAAGTTAGAGGCCAACTTTATGGAAATGGTTCTCTCCTTCCATTTTTACATGGCTGCAGAAATTGAACTCAGGTTGCCAGGACTGCATGGCAACTGAGCCTCTTGCCTGCTTCTAACATAGTATTTTTATACAAGCATACTTTATTGTTTCAGCTAATGAACACAATGGAGACCACAGATGCAATACTGTGTGTCTCCTATAACATTGACGTAGGAAGATGAAGATTAATCACCAAATTACAATCCAGAATTCATAAATAACATTGTATCTAGAATATGGCACATAAGTAATCAAAGAAGAATTGTAGCATATACAAGAATATCAGAACTGACATAAGTTTCCAGAAGGCCACAACTGTTCCAGGGAAGTGCTATTCACCCTCTACTTAAAGCACTGCTTAAATAGTACATCATGCCATACCCTCAGATGAATTCTTACCTTTACTATTACCATTTAAAAATGTTTATCTCCATCTAATTCGGAATAGAGTAATTAGAAACAATGTCCTTTTACCTTCTGAGAAACCCAGCTGTTACATATGGCTGTGTGTTGGCTCTGAGGATTGGCTCAGCTTCAGGAAATAAGCACAGAGGATGGAGAGAGCAGGCCCTGCAGTGGTGGGAGGCTTGCGGGATACTCCCACGCAGGTTGCTTTGAAGGGACACCAATGTGGTTGCCTTACCACCACGTGTTTCCTTTTCTTCAAAAAAAGAAAATCTATACTATCCATTGCTTACAAGTGCACATGTAGCTACTGTTGTCTCCTAATTAGGACTGGAAACAAGTGACTAAAGAATGAACAAAATATGTTTCTGTCGAGATTCCCTGCAGTCTCATTTAGAACTGCTCTCCTTATTGTCCTAGTTGATTTTCCTTCTTCTTAGAGAGATTCTTGGGCAAGCTGCAACACTAATTTGTTACTTGAAGAGAGAAGACGTATAATACAGACAGGCCAGGCTCAGGGAGCATCATCACTGCCACACATGGAGGGGGACAGGCTCAGGGAACACCATTGCCACAAAGACATTCCTTTTGGGTGCAGATCTTCATTGTTTAGGGCTATTTTGGATGCCAGGTCAGATTCATTCTGGGTAAAGGTCAAGATGGATGGTAACATGTTGTTTAATCATCACGAGCCTCAGTCTGCACAGGTGGGGCCAAGTGCAGCTCACGTGACCCTGGCCTCTAGAGATTTTGGATTGTAGACACAGTGCCTACTTGGCTTTTCAAGTCTCACAAGAAGCATGCACATTTCAAGAATAAAGAAAAGTTATCAAAAATCCAGACACAGTCAACAGGCAGACTGTGGTTCAACTGTGTGATGAATTATGTAATAACTCATAAAAACCAGGCTAAATATTTATAGATGCAGAAAAACAATCACTGTACTATACACAGGACATACACAGGATTCAGAAGTTTTGAACTTTGTATCTTTGGCATGATACAATTTGAATAAAATAACTTCCTTTATATTCTATGATAGACAAACAAAATTGAAGGAAGTCTTTTACAATGTAATGCTCCCAAGTTGTTGGGATTTCTACTGTCTTTTATGCAATTTCATACATATTTTTTATTCTGGTCATAAATACTGCATCTAGATGGTACTTATTCTCTATTACCTCTCTTGTCCCCTTCCCACTGACCCTGGACCCGTTTGTCTTTCTAACAAGTTCCCCTTCTACTGTCACGTGGACAGTGTGTGTGCCACTGCGTTTAGTTAGAGTCACCCGCATGAGCCCCGGTATGGAGCTATTCACTGGAGCGAATGATACTTGCCAGTGACTACACCACATAGGAAAAAACACCCTCCTCCTCCACTAACCATTGAGTGTGATTATGAAAACAATGCTTGGAACAGCCTAGAAATAGTAGAATTTTTAATATCTATTTTCATTTTCTGGGGCTCTGAGGTTTTTTATTACTTTGAATTTAAATGGTTCCAAACCAACCCTCCCTGTAACATCATTGCACATTCTTCTATGCATGGATATTTAATAATGACAATATATACTAAGAATAGAAATTACCTAATACTAAAGCCCTCTGTCATGACACACATATTCTCCTGATATTCTGTGCATTAGACAGGATACTATGTTCCTTTTGTACTCAGGAGACTTGTCAAAGAGTAATTAGTAATGAGATTGGAATTCCAGTGGCCTAGAACAAATCTGCTGACAAATGAACCTTCATGGTGTGAATTTATGGTCTGTGTCATTGGCAAAGGCACAATGCAGCTTTGGAGTCTTTGAACTTGGTTCCAAGGTTATGATCACTTTTAATTCATGACAGCCTGTTTGCCCACACATATGTTCTTTCCATTAAAAGTGAGCATGGGTGAACGAAGGTTATTGTGAGTCACTAATTTTTTAGGGCCCTGTTTATTTTGTGCCAGCACACACTGTATTATAAATAATCCAACTGTGAGCTATCTCAAGAGCTAAAGTCTGTTTTTTTTTTTTTTATGCAGGACTAGGGACTGATTGAACCTTGGGGCTTGTTAGACAAATGCTCTATCATTGAGATGGGTCTCCAGTCCATGGAAACAGAGGTCTCTAGGCTATTATAATTTCTTAGATTAAGTTTTAAAATGATCTAGGCTGTTACTTTGATGAAATTGGTTAACTATGTCCATCATATTATTTGCCATGTCAAAATTATAAAAAATAACAATGTATAAAAATCGTTTCTAGGGATAGTGTTATGCTGATAAACTTAACCAGCAACTGATGAAATTTGTTGTTGAAAATACAATCAGTTGTTTTCAATGGCAGTTCTCTAGTCAGTGAATATAAAGAATTGTTATGTTAGTAGACATTGCAATTTGAGATATGCTTTTTGATGTATTAATTAAGATGTCAATGTGAAATATTCTTGTTATTCTTTAAAACTTATTTTTATGTTTTTGCACACATATGCATCATTTGAGTTAAGGTATTTCTGAGGCCAGAGAAGGTGTTAGGTCTTCTGGACCTGTGAGCCACTACATGGCTGCTGAGAACCAAACACGGGTCTTCTTCAAGAGCAGCAAGTGCTCCTAACCACTGAGCTATCTCTACAGCTTCCCTTTTTCTTATTTTTATTTAATTTGGTAGTGATGCTGCTGTTTTTCTGAAAATGGTTTAAAAATAAATATTCACTCATTCAGTAATTCAAGAAGCATTTATTACACACAACTCAATCATTTTATAGCATCTGTTATTTATGTTATATATTATATATAAATATCATTCTTCAGAGTATTTGTAACTATTTAAAGTTATTGTTTATCTTTCTCCTGCTAATAGAAAATTGGCAAAGCAGAATGATTTTTCTATTTTGAGTAACAAATATTTCAATGTCTAGAATAGAAAAGCAATCCAGTAATCATTTGTATTATATATATATATATATATATATATATATATATATATATATATTATGTTGAAGAGTCACTTTCTGATACTCCAGTGTTGTTACCAAGCCACATCTCCCAATCACACTAGACATAGAAATAGCTATCTTGAATTTTCTAATCCAACTAAGTCTCTGAATTGAAGACAAGGGGCACCCCAGCATCCCATGGAGCAGAAGAGAAGGGGGCACACCAGCCTCCTGGGGAGCAGAAGGACCAATTGGCTGATGCTTTGGGTCACGAAAGAGTGTCAGTGAGCTAGGCAGATGGAATATATTTGCTTTTTAAATGTCTTACTAGCTTATGGCTGTAAAAGGTTATAACAGAAGTTTTAAAAGTCTGGGTACTTTATTTTCTTTAGAAACTTAGTTGTGCAAATGAAATATAACTATTCAGTATGACTTAGTGCCTTGTTTTATTTATCTGGGTGATGCCAGACACAGGAAGACTCAAGTTGCAATGCTGGCTGCCTTCTTCATCTCTTAGATTTTTGTCCCATCTTGGCACCAGCCTATTGGACGGTGCCACCATGTTCAGAGAGAGTCTCCTCCCATCCCCTCCCACATGACATTTGTCTCTGGAAATGAACTTGTAGATACACTCAGAAGTGTGTGTCATTAATCTCAAGTTAATCATTAGAGTTCATAGTCACACTTCATGTTGTAGCTGTAGGGCAGATAGTTGTAGGGCCCAACCAGGTTCACTTCAGCATCTCTGAGGGAAGTTATCCTCACAGGAAGAACTGGAAGTGATTTCCCAATGCATCAGACAATGCATTATTACCCAAGACCCATGCACAAGTTTGAGGGATTCAAAATACACACCATTGAGGCAATCCAAGATGCCTGTGGGTAATTGTTCCCCATAAGACTGACAGGCTTGCTGTATTCCAGACATATAAAGGATGAGTCTTTTAGTTGTCCTTAAAACCCAACTTTTCCATAAGTCTACTTACCATTCTTCTCATTTTTAAAAAATTAGTAATTGTTTTACTACTGCATATCCAAGCTCTAATTTTCCCTTGAGCTTAGCATTTAAACTTATAAATCTAATTGTTTAGTTTACCTATTTAGACTATTTAAAATTATTTTGAGGGCAATTGTAAATGTACTATATTAGAAATTTTAAAGTATCTTATTTGATAAAACAATGCTTCACAAGCATTTACATTATTTTTAGAATCTGTTAAGTTGTGTATATAAGTACTAAGAATATATAAATACCCATTTTCTCAAGATTATGATATTATTTATGGACTTACAATTGTTTATGAATTTCCTCTTAAAATCACAAGCCTGAAAGAATTGCTCAATTGTTCATTTTAATATTGAGTCATGAGATTCTCAAGGAGGTCTGTTAATACCTTAATTATTACTCAGTCCCAATTTTGATATATTTTCTAGCATGTAATACAAGAGGAATATGTATTTACAATTTTATAGTATTTCTCAAATCTGAATTTCTTTGAGTAAATGAAATGGGAGTTATATTAGTCTTTTTTTCTCCATCCTGTGATAAAATACTTGACAACCGCAGGTTAAGTGAGGAAGAGTTTCTCTTATCTCATAGTTTAAGAAGGTATGTGGTCTACCAGGACCTCAGATGGTCGCTAAGATGACTGGCTATCTGTGTCCACAGTTGGGAGGTGGAGAACAGGAAGTAGGATCCGGATATAAAATTTCAATGCCTGCCATCATTGGCTCATTTCTCACAGGAAGGACTCACTTTGTACAGGTCCCCAGCCTTCCAAGAGAGCAGCACCCACTGGGGATCAAGTCTTCACCCCCATGAGCCGGTAGGAGACATGCCATATTGAAACCACAACAAGGACAGATTTCTACCCAGGGTTGAGGCTGCCCCACTAAGACTGTGTATCTGAGACCCATATTTGCATCATGGGGTAGTATAGTTTGAAGCACTGTTGAGTGCCTGCAGCAGCGTGGGTTTTCTGTAACTTCAACATGGCTTCTTCAGCGTACAAAGTGTCTTGCACTTTTTTTTTTTGAGTTTACAGCCAACTCAAGTCCTAAAAATTCTTTTACTACAAAATCCATTTCTTCTTCATAACTTTTCTACCAGTTGACTAAATTAATGATTTCTTTATTCCTAATTTCTTTTTATCCCCTAATTTATCCATTTTAAGTTCTTTTTAACCCAATAGGGTCCAAATCCTATGAAAGCTTAAATGATCTCTGATTAGATTCTGTACATCCCTCATGGCATTGCCAAGCTCTTCAGCAACCATGCTGAAGTTCTGTTAATTATGTTAATTATGAGTGAGACAATCTGATTTATTTGGGTGCTCCCTAGAAGAAGGCTCTACGACAGAGACTAGAGTTTATGTGGGGAATAAGAAGACATTGAAGTAAGACAGGAGAAACCAGACAATAATTGCTTAATGAGGTCATTATTTAGGATTGAAGATTAGGGCCAAGGGAAATTCTTGGAGCCAGCATAGAACACATGTCTCAGTGTCATTCAAGGACTGAGGGTTATTTGCGTAGAAGTTCCTGAATTCCCAGAACTTTCAACCCACTGCGAAGAGGGGCCAAGTAGGCTCAGTGGATAGGAGCAAAGGAAGAAAGGAGCTATGCTGGTGCGCTCACCAGCTTGTTGGCTGTTGGCTTCTTTCACAATGTCAATTGCACTAAACAGCAAAGCATTTTAGTGGTTTTTAATGACCATTACTTCCAACAATCAACGATGGAGATGTTATTGTGTTCAATACATCATCCCTTCCCTGCTCCATGTTCCAGCTTATTGCAGTGCTCTGTCAGCTGCTATGTGGCTGAATGTCTAGGACTGTTACCATGACAGGCCTTCTTGTCATTGGCTGAGCATCATTTAGGTCTAATGTCTGGATTCAGGATCTGATCTTCTTCTTGGGGCTTGTTGTCTTACCAAACCCTCCAAATCACCCTTAGGAGAAAGATGTGAGTACAGGAAATGAATTTGGGAGATGAAACAAACATCAGGAGGAGAACTGGAGTTCACACAAAGGTGCATTATCTGACCAGTTACCACTGGGAGCTGTTGGGATCTAGACACAACAGGGTAGGGTCTCTGGGAGCTTATGTAGCACACACACCTTATTGGTTGTTTATCTTCAGCCTCCAGGAGAGAGGGTTCTGGGGTGTTCACTCACTTCTTTCCACTTTGGAGGGTAAGAAGGATGCTAATTAGATGACACTCTCAACTTGCAATGAAGTGACTAGAAAAAGCTCCCAGGGAAAGAAACTCAGGTGCTAGGAGTAGGAAGCCAAACACATACACACTGAAATGTTAAGGGTGGAAGGGGTATTAAAAAGCATAGACTTACCTTACTCTACTGTTCTGGAGGGTTTTACTCTAATTTTATAGTAGGTGTTTAGATAAAATGAGAATTTTTAAAAATGGAATTTTAGTAAATTAGAATTTCCAAAATTATCAAAAGCCTTTAAAGAAAAGCATCTTCAAAATGTTGGATGCCAAGCATGGCTTTGCTAAGGAAGACATTTGTCCAGCTGATCTATTTAAGCTAAGTTATTTATTCTTACTTCTGTTAATAAGACTGCCAGGGGTAGATGTGATGGGGAATAAACATGTTTCTTGGCTCACTAGAGGAAAGGAAGACTGTGAGTCATGCTTGTGTAGACATTTTCTCAGAGAGCACAGATGAGTGGAGCTATGGGGTTTTTTAGAACAAGTAAATAAACTAGCCCCGGGCCTGGGGCTCTTTGGTAGTACAAGAGAGCTGATAGAAATATCTTAGAGGAGTAGATCTGGGGGAGATTTGTGGAGATGTTACTGATGCTGCCTGAGCCACTGCTGAACTTAGATGAGAGAGATGGCCACATTACAGCAGCCCATGTAAAATATACTGTAAGAGGCTTTAGAGGTGAGTCGGGGGTAAAGGAGCAAAGCTTGCTGCCAAGGCTGACATTAGAGGTCACTGACCAGAACCCACCTGATGGATCCTGAAGCATAGTCCATGACAATAAAGGATATCTAATTTGTGTTATGTATAGGGAAGCGCAGAATCAGTTTTCTGATTTCCCATTCACCAGGTAGCTTATACTCTTACACATACGACATCATTTCTGTTCACGGAAATCAATACTGTCATCCAGCATGTAGTATATGAAAAGTATTCTGCTAGACTCCATGGAATATAAAATCAAGTTGAATGGCTACAGCTTGTAGACTAGTTAGTGGCAATGTAAACCCCTCTAGCCACATGAGTGGCTAGGACCTTCCTCTGAGGACCTCTCACTTCCAGGCTCCATGCATAGAACACTCTAGCCCTAACTGCTGGACCCTGCCCCATCTTACAGAGTAAGAAACCCAATCTCTGGATATGAAATCCCACCAATCTCCACCCTGCAAAGTTCCGCTGCTCTCCTGCTCAGTTTGCTGTTGTTTCTTACCCTAGAGGCAGCCGCCATCCTCCTTCTTCCCACTCCCAATAAATCTCTTTTGTAGGTTTGTTATGCTGTGTGACTTTGTGGTACTCCTTGGCTCCCGGATGCCGGCACGCCTTTCCATCTGAGCTGTAAGACTTACAGCCAAGAAGGGGCTGGGTGGGTGGGGGGGAATCTCAACTCAGTCATTCAAAGCACAAGCCACTCCTCAGTCGTCTATAGAGAAGCATCGTGTTGTGTGGCTTTACCTAGGGAAATAGGAATGGAGTTCTACTCATCCAGCTAGGGCCCTGACCGCTGACCCAAGAAATGATTCTATCCACACCTACTTTAGTGAGCCACTGTGTTTATTGGGGTTACCCAAAAGAGTATGGGCGAAGGCTTGTTTATGGGAGCATGCGTGATTCACAGGTAGCTGCATCCTTAACAAGAGTGATAAGTCACGAAAGCTTCATTCTTGGAGTTCCCTCAAGATCTCCAAGCAGCCTGACCAGTCAGGATCCTAAGAAGTGAAAAACTTTGCCACAGCACCTTCCTCCCAGAACTGATTGACTTATTTCTATATCACATGCTGAGTGATAGTGTTGAAGCAGTGGCAGCTATCTGTAGGTTAAGGAAATTGCTAGAAGATGAGGGTGGGGGTTGTGGGATGGTGGGTAGCATGCTGAGTCAGGTGCTCAGACTCTTCTAGATGGATCACTCTTTTATTTTCCCATGAAAAGTCAGCTTCCAATGTGATAAAACATTGCTGTCTATAGCAGGTCCCTTAGACCAGCCACTGGGAACTTACACCCTAAGCCTTTGGAATCGGAATTGGAATTTTAAAAGATGTCTAGTTGGTGCATAACCATCACAAAACTTGGGCACACACTAGTACGAGGATATACATCATATTTTTGTCACCTTTTTGGGGTATTATTTGACTTTTACTTCATTGCATTTTAAAGAAGCAGTCAGTCTTCTTAGACTTATTCCCTGGATTACTAAAATGTTTGTTTGGGAGCTGTAGAACCGCTCAGCGTTAACAGCACTTTTGCAGAGGACCTGGGTTTGATTCCTAGCACCCACATGATGGTTCACAGCCACCATAATGACATAATGTCAGTTCCAGGGGATCTAATGTCTCCCCCCCCCCCGCCATGACCTCTGTGGGCCCTAGTCATGTACACAGTGCACACACATACAGCCAGGCAAAACACTCATATATAAAATGAATGAACCTACTGACGGTTACTGTACATTAAAAACACCAGACAGCTAAAGAAAGCCTGACTGCAGGGCCGTGGATCTTAAACAGAGTCGATACAATTTGTTTGTTTTTAAAGTATTTTGTTTTACAGGAGCCTTTCTTTTTTTTAAAAAATACTTTTAGTCTTTGAGAATTTCATATAATGTGTTTTGACCAAAGTCACTCCAACTCCTCCTAGATCCCCCTTTACTTCCCTACCTCTTTCTTACCCTTTCTTTCGTAATTTATTTATTTCTTATTTTACATATCGATCCCAGTTCCCTCTCCCTCCCACCTCTCCCTCCCATCCCATCCCCCCCCCCCACTCCACATGTGGTGGTGCCTTCCAGGAGGGGTCATCTAAACCTGCCAAGTAATTTGGAGTAGGAACTAGGCCCCCCTCCTGTCTCTAGGTTAAGGGAGTATCCCTCCATGGGGGATGTGCTCCCAAAGTCCTTTCGTGCACCAGGGATACATCCTGGTTCCACTGTCTGAGGTCCCCTAGATTGCCCAGGCCTTCTAACTGAGACCCATGTTCAGGGGGGTCTGAGTCAGTCCCATGCTGGATTCCCAGCTATCAGTCTGGGGACCCGTTAGCTCCTCCTTGTTCAGGTCAGCTGTCTCTGTGAGTTTCTGTAGCCTGGTCTTGTCCTCCCTTTCTGCATCTGGATTCCAGTTCCGCTCAGTGTTTAGCTGTGGTTGTCTGCTTCTGTTTCCATCAGCTACTAGATGAGGGCTCCATGATGGTGGATAAGTTAGTCGTTGATCTCATTATCAGGGAAGGGCATTTATGGTAGCCTTTCCACTGTTGCTCAAATTGTTAGTTGGCGTCAATCTTGTAGGTCTCTGGACATTTCTCCTTTCTTTGGTTTTTAAATAAGCTTTCAATTTGAATTTGTGCTGCCCATATACTCCATGAGCTTTTCTTCAGAAAAGGCTTTTTCTTCCTTCCTTCCTTCCTTCCTTCCTTCCTTCTTTCCCTCTTTCTTTCTATGCATATATATTTATTATTTTTTTTCTTATTTTACATATCGATCCCAGTTCCCCCTCCCCTCCCTCCGTTCCTCCCATGCCCCCAAACCCCCTCCCATCCCAATTGGAGACTCTTCCATCTAACTCTTTATCTGAGTAATTCCATACATTCTTGCATACCATTCTCTCTCTCTCTCTTTCTCTCTCTCTCATACATATACACACATATACATGCATACACCACATGCATGCATATATAGACAAATCCATACACATAAACACAAACACACATGCATACAAACACATGAACATACACAGAAACAACCACATACTTACATAGGCCTCTATACACATTCACACATATGTATAGACACACATGCATTCACACATGTACACATGCATATATGTGTAGATGTTTTTAGTGGTGCTGGGAATGAAACCCAAGGTCTTGCATATACCAGGCAAGTGTTCAACCACAGAGCTGCATTCCAAACCCCGACAGACACATTTAAATGTTCCTTAAGACACCATATTTGTCTGTAAGACACCAGTGGTAGGCACTCCAGTTACTAATGCCCCCTCAAAGCTTTCAGGTGTGGTGAAATCACTTTCCTAAAGAAAGTGAGACCCATTATCCGAACATCTTTGTTCTACGCCTCTGAAGGTAGCCTGTTTGTGTGGCTGCTGAGTGGTAGCCTGCCTTGGGTAAGCTGAGATCATTGGCAGACTTCTTGGGAGGGATAAAAGGTCTCTTTATAAACCAGACCATGTTTTGCAACAGCTGGCTATTTTTACTTCAGAGCAGTTATCAGGCAAAGTGTAAGAGGACAGCACAATACCATCTTTTCATGCTGTCATATGCGATGTTCTTTTTCTCAGTTGAAGAGGGGATAAAAGAAAGACTTAAATGTTATATAGTGACCTGGTACCTATGTACTCATGCACTAAGTGCTAGGTACTTAATGTCAACTGAAAAAACAAACAAACTGTGGTTTATAAATATAAGACATAGATTAACATTTCTGCGTTATACCATTATATTAATTAGAAGTTCCAAGCTCACATTATGCACTGCCTGATTTAGACAATTCCTCCCTTGTCTCTACTCTGCTCCCATTTTAATGTAGCCCAATGAGAGACGGTTAACAGTATATGCTCTCCACACTCTTGACTAAGATGCCTGTCCAGTGTAAGTGCATTCCATACTTCCTATAAATCCTATTAGCCAGTCCTAGAGGAGAAAACCATGAATCATTTATTGGTGAGAAGTCTGAATTAATTCGCTGTCAATTTAAATCATAAAGTCTGCTAAGAGTGCAGAGGGGTGAAAGGCACACTGCTAGTTAATCACAGTGAAAGAATAGGAATGCATGCTGGCTTTGTCTTCAAGCCTTGATAGTCTGTCCTCCATGCAGTCCGTTCTGTTGGTGAGGCTCTCCACTGAGGTTTGCTTCTTTCCCCTCTTCTCTTTCGTACTGAAGTTTTCACTTCCAACTTCATTTCAATTTGGGTTTTCTTCAATATTTCTACCTGTTTATTGACTTAAAATTTCATATCCTATACATACTGTCTTTATTAATTCATCTAGCCATTTGTTTGCATTTTTTTTTTATTTCCCTCAGTTTAATACTGTTCTCTTTAGGTTTATTTGGATGTTTGAGACCTCTTTGAATTACCTGAACTTTGTATGCTATCCTTATTTGAACATTATACAATGTATAAATGTATGGGAACATCACATGATGCTCCATGATAATGTTCACTTCAACATCTATAACTTTATTTAATATGTGAAGTATGAATTTATGAGGATGATGGGAGATGTCATTCTGTATATGTTTTTCATACTGGTTAATAAATAAAGCACTGTTGGCCAATAGGAAAGGAAGATAGGAGGGACTAGGAGACAAGGAGGAAGAGGAAGTAGGAAGGAGGGGCAAAGATGGAGAGTCTAGAGAGAGCTGTATGCAGCAGCCGGCTCCCGGAAATACATAGATTAACACAAATGGGTTAATACTTAAAACAGAGCTAGCCGATAAGAAAGTAGTAACTGGCCAACAGTATAATATCTAATACAGAGTCTCTGTATATTATTTGGGGCTGGCGCGGCGACGGGACAAGACTGGTGGCAGAAGGAAAAAACCGTACTCGTTACATGAGAACTTAGATTTATTTAAAAAAAAAAAAACAATAAAAAAGCAATAAAATAATTGAAGATTTCACAAATTTGATAGTCAAAAAGATTGCAATGGACATTAAATAAAGAAAACCATTGTGTATGGGGTAAATGAAAAAAAAAAGAATTAAAATAGATTGTATATTTGGTGAAAACAGTTTTGAAATCCATACTGCAGATAATGAGTATGTTATATAAACAAAACCTAAAGTAACTCATTGCAAATGCTTTTCTACATGAGAGGATGCAGGACGTCTTGCATGAATCGAGGAAGTTATACAAGATGGAATTCTGAATCTATTCAAAGTTCTGATGAGCACAGAGATGGTGAACAAGTGGAAATGTTAAGCCCTGATGTGACATTATGAGACAAGGGACCTCCAAAGATGCCTTTGAGTTCATTTTCTGTTGGCTTTCTACTGCTGGGCCTGCAGCCTGACTTTAAGGGTACTTTGTTTCTCCAGTGAGATGTCCTTGGAGAAAACTAAACTTGCATTTGCAAGTGCTTATCTATTGGAGAAAGCTTCTGGGTTAGGGCGGCTTGTTGTCCACTTCACCCTTCAGTTCTGGTGGAGACCTGTGTATGTTAGGCTTTTCCTTATTTATTTTTAGTTTTACTTTTTATTTTCTATTATTTATATTTTTCTTCTTTCTATCTTTTTTTTTTTTTTTTTTTTTTTTTTTTAACCAGGTCCTTTACATACAGTTTTTGGCTTCCAGTTTAGTGTTTGTATGGGATTACTGAGTATGCAAATGGGGTTGTTTTTGTTTCTTGTGCCTCCTCTTGGTCTCTTCTTCTGTTTGATTTGTTCTATTCCAATGTTGTAGTTTTTGACCCCTTAATACAGTTCTTCATCTTGTGGTGACCCTCCACCATAAAATTATTTTTATTGCTACGCCATAACTGAAATTTTGCTACCATTAGGAATCTTATGTAAATATCTGTGTTTTCAGATGGTCTTAAGTGATTACTGTGAAAAGCTTGCTCAACCCTGAAAGGGGTTCTAATCTGCAGCTCGAGAACTTTCTGTCTCCTCATTAGAGACAGAAAGGGGGTGGATCAGAAGTTGAGGGGAGGTGAGGAGGAACTGGGAGTAGAGGGAGGAAAAACTATAATCAGGACATATTGTGTGAGAAAAAAAGTGTTCTCAATAAAATATGGAAAAAACAGAAAACAAACAAGTGGACAAGTATAAATATCCTCATTTAACACTTGTTTTGAGGGGCTGGTGAGGCAGCTCAGCAGTTAAGATCACAGCTTTAACTGTGTTTCACCTGCTTTAAGAGAACATTGTAACAATCAACTTTAAATGCTTTGGATTTCCCATGTGGTCAACTGTTACAATCTAAGCTAATACCAGCTGCAATCATAAATTCAGTACTCTCCCATGCCTGGAGTAATACATGTGTGTTATGATAATCATAATAATTTTCTGAAAACAGAAAATCGGCTAAAAGTAGCCTTATAGGATGAATATCTACTCTAAATATTGGACACAACATATGAATATTTCTTCATAAACTATGGTATCTGTAATACTGTGATGTTCCGTACATTTATACCTTGTATAATGTTGAAGTCAGGATATCACATAGAGTTCAAGGAATTTGAAGAGGTCATAAACAAACACCCAAATGAACTTAAAGAGAACAGGAATAAACATGGAGTGAAGTCAAAGAAAACCCAAACAAATGGCTGGCTGAAGTAAAGAAGACAGTGTGGGAGATGAAATTTTAATTCAATAAAGAGGGAGGAACTCTAAAGAAAACCCAAACAGAGATGAAGCTGGAAGTGAACAATTCAATAAGTCAAAGCAAACAAGCAAATAACGCAACACAACCCCCCCAAACCAAAACCAAAACAACAAAACCTCAGTGGAAAACCTCCTTGGCAGAATCTGTGTCAGTTATGTTCCATGACTTAATCCCTTGTAAAACTCCTCTAAAGTTTTTTGTACAGTTTCCCTCATCCCTTCCACATGTGACATTTTCTCTGCTGTTTAATGAATATAGACACTCAGACATACAGACACTCAGACATACAGACACACTCAGACATACAGACACACTCAGACATACAGACACTCAGACATACAGACACACTCAGACATACAGACACACTCAGACATACAGACACACTCAGACATACAGACACTCAGACATACAGACACACTCAGACATACAGACACTCAGACATACAGACACACTCCAGACATACAGACACACTCAGACATACAGACACACTCAGACATACAGACCTACTCAGACATACAGGCACACTCAGACATACAGACACTCAGACATACAGACACACTCAGACATACAGACACACTCAGACATACAGACACACTCAGACATACAGACACTCAGACATACAGACACACTCAGACATACAGACACACTCAGACATACAGACACACTCAGACATACAGACACTCAGACATACAGACACACTCAGACATACAGACACACTCAGACATACAGACACACTCAGACACAGGCACACTCAGACATACAGACACTCAGACATACAGACACTCAGACATACAGACATACTCAGACACAGGCAGACACACTCTGATCAGACATACAGACACACTCAGACATACAGACATACTCAGACATACAGGCACACTCAGACATACAGACACACAGATATACAGACACACTCAGACACAGGCACACTCAGACATACAGGCACACTCAGACATACAGACACTCAGACATACAGACATTCAGCCATACAGACATACTCAGACACAGGCAGACACACTCTGATCAGACATACAGGCACACTCAGACATACAGACATACTCAGACATACAGACACTCAGACATACAGACACACTCAGACATACAGACACACTCAGACATACAGACATACTCAGACATACAGACACACTCAGACATACAGACACACTCAGACATACAGACACACTCAGACATAAAGACACACTCAGACATACAGACACACTCAGACATACAGACATACTCAGACACAGGCAGACATACTCAGACACAAGCAGACACACTCTGATCAGACATACAGGCACACTTAGACACAGGCAAACACACTCAGACAAACAGGCACACCTGGACATACAGACACATTCAGACACAGGCAGACACACTCAGACATACAGGCACACTCAGACACAGGCAGACGCACTCAGACATACAGACACTCAGATGTACAGACACATTTAGAAACAGGCAGACACACTCAGACAGACCTCCAAGTGCTGTTAAACACTAAGCCATCTGTCTAGCCCCATTGTTTTCCACATTGGTAAATTTGCCTGCTTTTAAAACTTTATTCTTAATCCCTCAAATAAATAATTTTGTGTTTTCACCACCCTTATGGATATGTGCTATAAGTAACACAAAATCTGTTATCTGATACAAGGTCCCTGGATGAGCAACCAAGGCAAAGCTTTGTCTCTTTTCTTTAACTGCCATATTATAAGCAAGTATGTATCTTAGTTTCATTTCTACTACTATGATAAAATGCCCTGATCAAAATCTACTCATGCAATTTATTTTGACTTACAACTATGGGTTACAGCCCTCGGTTGTGACAAAGTTAAGGCAGGGACTTGAGCCCACTGGTCCCATCAGGTCCACACTAAGGGGCAGAGAGAAATGAATGCATCCCTTTTGCTCTCTTCTGTTGCACAGTTCAGAACACACTATCTAGGGAATGGTGTTGCCCATAGTGGGATGGTTCTTTTCACATAAATAAATTGATTCAGACAACCATAGCCACAGCCCAACCCCATGTAGACAATCCTTCCTTGAAAGTCTCTTCTCAGGGCATTCTAGGTTGTGTCAAGTTGGCAATTAAAATTAATCATCACAGGGTCCTTTTTAGAAGACCTGATCAAGGGAAGTGTTGGAGTACTATTTACTCTAAACACAAGAAGGCTGCACTGCGTCTTCAGCAGAAAGCTTGGGTCTTAGACAAGCTTTGTTCAAGTTTGAGTCACTGCTGTTGGCTTTAAACTCCATGCTATTAAATTTTCAATATATATTAAATGAGGTGTTTAAATAGAAATGCACACAAAACTGAACAGTGATTGACCACTTCATGGAAGTGCAATTGGAAGCTTCCAGGATCTGAGTCCTTCATTTTCCCTAGGAAAAATGGCCTTATATTGGCTAAGTCAGTGTTCATGGTGATTTTACAGCACATACACATCATGAATAATAGGAAACTTTATAAAAGAGATTTACTTATTTATTATGTATATACAGTGTTCTGTCTGCATGTATGCTTGCACATCAGAAAAGAGCACCAGATCTCATAGATGGTTGCGAGCCACCATGTGGTTGCTGGGAATTGAACCGAGAACCTCTGGAAGAGCAGCCAGAGCTCTTAACCACTGAGATATCTCCCATCTCCTTGAGGTCCACTCCTGCTCCATTTCCCTTCAGAAAAGAGCAAGCCTCCCAGGGATAGTAACTGAATATAGCATAACAATTTACAGCAAGACTAGGCACAAACACTCATATCAAGTGTGGACAAGGACGAAAAGTGTCCCAAGAGTAGAGAAAAGAGTCAGAGATATCTGCCTTCCGACCACTACCACTATTCCACAAAAACACCAAGCTGCACAACAATAACATATATGCAGAGGCCCTAGCTTAGACCTATGTGGGCTCTGTGATTGCTGCTTCAGTCTCTGTGAGCCCCTGTGAGCTCCTGTGAGCCCTGCTTAGTTGATTCTGTGGGCTGTGTTCTCCTGGTGTCCCCCTACAATCCTTCCCCATTTTCTGCAGGGTTCCCCAAGCTTCTCTTAATATCTGGCTGTGGGTCATTGCATCTGCTCCATGAACCCTCTCTCATGATGATTGGCTAGGTGTCAATCTCTTCTTCTGTCTGATTTTTTTATGAGGGTCTTGGGGATTTGAATTCAGGTCCCCCTGTCTGGGTAGCAAGTGCTTTTACCTACTGAACCATCCCCTTATCCCTTACTGCAACTATTTAAAATTTGGTTATAAGACATAATAGATCACTACAACCTATGAACATTATACAGAAAAAGAGCCATTCATCTATTTCTGAACTATTTCAGATGTTGTCAACGGTGCTTTGAGAATCTATTTGCCATATGGAAAAGATTTGAGGTGAATTTCTCACTTAGCATCTTTACTAACCAGCTTTTCTAAAGTGGTCCTTAGTATCCTTGAACACTTTTTATAAGCCAGTATTTCCCTCCCAGGGAAGGTTGTGACAAACTGTCAACTGACAAGCCTCAAAGTTAAGGGACTCAAAGTTTGATGTTACAAGCACAGATATTTTTTGAGCACTTGGGCACGTCTATAAATACTCTCATGAATGGTCATTCTTAGATGTTTGTTTCAACTCAAGTCAATTTCACAGTGGTCTTTTGATTGTGGTGTGGGAGGTATAAGTGGTTTCAGATGTGTTGGGAATTCTTTTTTCTTCTTCACTGACTTTTGTTAAAACACTGCCTATAGAGCATACATTTACAGCCAGGCTCTTTTCTGTTCTAAGACAGTTTACAATTGCCTAAATGCCTTAAAATTTTCCCACACCCAGTTTCATTGTTTGAAAGCAATTTGGGTTCTTGAGAGAAATGCCCTTGAGTGGTGTAGTTATATGTTATATATTAAGCTAGTCATTTTCTCTGGCCTACAGAATGGGAATGTGTTGCTGGGAAAACATAGAAAACAATATATAAAATATACAGTCTAACTATGCTTCCATCAGAGATGTTAAAGAATCATGTGATATGAATTGTTTTTGAAAGTTTATGGTAGGCTGAATCAGTACCTGTGTGCATGTGTAAATTCCTAGAATGCACAGGTGTTGGCTTTCCTAAGAAATGCATTTATGTCAGAAAGTCTCCTGGCTGCTGCTGTACTTCTAAGTCTAAACTGAATCATAGATCATTATAAATGGGCATTTAGAATAATATTTCCTGAAGTCATTTGATTAATAGCTTGAACTGAAAACATGTGGTAAGAACTGGAGGTAAGTGGAAAAATATATTTGCCTTGGACTGAAAGTACTAGAAAGTGAGTATCAGGAATATTCAACAAGATTTGCTTGGAATGATTCCTAGCCCTAATATTCACGTACATGACAGGCTCTCATTGAAAAAAACCCATGTTGAAACAATTCTCAGAAATGTTCAAACATTCTAGTGGATGTGTCAAACTGTGGTCTGCATTCAAGATAAGCTATATTTCTATAAAGAGCTCACGTAGCCAAAGCAAGTACATGTAGATTATATTGGGACATGTTTGAAACCATTGTCTATAGTATAAAATATGAAGTTAAAACCAAACAAAACCAAACAAAATCCACTGGCACTTTATTGCCTGCAGCAAGCTTCATGCCTAATTACCAAGTATAGATCTAATCTGGTAGCAGCGTACTTAGTAACCATTAGCCTAGAGGACCCTGGCTATGGTAAACATTCATGTATTATGAGTTCTCAGGAATTTTCTGTTAGCAGCAGAAAGTGACACCACAAGACCTTCCTAATTATGACGTACAGATGTTCTTAGATTGAGCTGTTTGCCCAGCAGCACTATTGATTATGTTTCTAAGATAAGTGTTCTTGATGGAATTTTGAAATCAATACATCTTTTAGCATTAGGCCTTTAAATCTTTTTTCTTTTTTTAAGTGGAGGTGATGGGGACTCATCTGGGAGTATAATTTGATAAATAATAGATTAGAACTATGGCCAGATTTCATTGCCATCAATCAGGATTTCCTGCTATCTCTGGTTGGGCACCATTTCTAGAGACGTAGAGTTAGGACTTGTGTGTCACTTAATGAACATGCTAGTAATGACACAGGGACTCTTCTCTGTCAGGAAAGACGATGTTTCAGGGTTTGTGGGTGGGGTGACAGAAGTGGCAACATCTGCAAAGGGGAACGGGGATGTGGAAAGTGGCAGGTTTTGTTCTTCTCCAAGGGGATAAATGAGAAATTAACAACAATAAAGACCATGGCAGGTGCTGGAGAGATGGCTTAGTGGCTAAAATTACTGGCTGCACCTCCAGAGGACCCAGGTTCTATTCCCGGCATCTACACAGTGGCTTTCAGCTGGCTATAATTCCAGTTGCAGGGGATCTGATGTCTTCTGAACTTCGTAGGCACCACACACACACACACACACACACACACACACGCATGTATACATACACACTAACACACATAAATCTTTTAAAAAAGGCTATAGCAACTGGGCACGGTGGTTCACACCTCTAATCCTAGCACTTGTGAGATTTAGACTGGAAAGCTGTGGGCTTGAAGCTAGGCTAGGCTACACAGTAAGTTACAGGCCAACCTGGGATGCAGAGTGAGACCCTCCCCCCCCTTTTTTAAGTCCCCAAACCAAAGCAAAACAGAACTCAAAGTAAAAACATAAAAAGTCCAGCAAAACACTAAAAGTGTTCTAAATATGATTTAAATTTTTGTTGTAAGGGGAAACCAGAATAGGAAAAATTAAATGAGAATAGGAATGGGAGGGCAGAGTAAAGGAGGGAAATGTGGGGATAACTAACACTTAAGGTCTTCTGAAAACCTATGGAAACCTACTATTCTAGAAGTTCCCCAAAAATAAATAAAAGAGTTGAAATGGGATTACTGTATGGTAGGGGAGAAACAGGCCCACTGACTGCCATGCTCAACCTCACTGGAAAAAAACAGTGAATTCCAGGTTCAATGACTTCCCTGTCTCAACAGAATATGGCAGACAATGACAGAGCAGGACAGCTGATGCCTTCCTTTGGTTTCTGTGTGCGTGCCTGCATATGCATGTGTGCAGTGCACACACAGACGCACACACACACAGACACACACACACAAACACACACACACACACACACACACACACACACACACACACACACACACACACGTTCTGATGCTGGGGATGGAGTTCTGTCCCCGCCCTCCTTCCCTGCTTCTTTTATCTCTGGTTTGCTCTTTCCTCCTTCTCAGTTTTCTTAGGCTGTAACTGGCAGGTGAAAATCACGCGCCTCATTTAAGGTGTATTGACATTCTCATGTGCTCACTCACTGGAAAGAGACCACCACAATCACAAGCTAATTCACACACCGTCACTTCACACAGCTGTGTCCCCTCCTCACAGCAAGTTTCTGTCATGTAACGTGCTCTTGCTGAGTTACTCACCACCGTGTGTATCAGACACAGAGCTTGTTCACGCGACACAACCCAAGCTTTGTTCATTTGACTAACATCTCATTCCTCTCCCCTCAACCCCCCAGATCCCAGGATCAGGCAACTGGATTCTGGCCCGTGCTTCTGCGAATCCCACTAATTTACATATGTATAGTGAGGTCACGGGAAGCTTCTCTTCCTTTGTCTGGTTCACAGTTTTGCACAATGCCCTGTGTAGCAAGTGACCAAATTTTCTTCTTTTAAAGGCCAAGTGATGTTTACCCCCACTGTTATCCCCTCTCTCTCCTTCCTTTCCCTCTCTCCATCTCCCTCCCTCTCTCTCTCTTCCCTGGCTTTGGGAAGCTGGAGAACACACCTTTCTCGAGAATTCCTTGTAACCCACAACTCAGCTTTGGGGTGTGAACCAAAATTTAGCAATGGGACCTCCACAGAGACTGTTTTATTTCTCAGCTAGTCAAAGAGGCAAAAGGGGCTGCCTTGTCCATGTTTTCATGATTCTCGCTTTGGTAAATTTTTGAGGAAGCCATGTATTCTGAGGTGAACACTAAATAATATAATTGAAAAGAAAAAAGTAAAGCCAGAGTTTGAATTTCTGTTTAGTTTAATGACTTTCTGGAGCTTAGAGTTTTTTTATTTTGTTAATTACAGATTGTTCTTTGCCCCCACCCCCTTTGTTTTTCTGAGACCAGGTTTCACTTTGGGTATCCTGAAACTCACTCTAAACCAGGCTGACACTCTAGACCTTGAACTCACAAAGGTCTGCCTCCTGAGTACTGAGATTAAAGTCATGCACTACTAGGCTGCTACTTTTAAAATAGCTTTTTGACACAAACAACGGATTAGATGATCAGGCTGAATCTTTTGGAGCAGTGAAAATAATTAGAGGAACAAAGTTGCATGCTGTAGTTTTGTGCTAGCAACAGGATATTACTTAATTACTGAGCTTTGACATTTGTCAGCTCTAAACTACCTTTGCTGGTGCATTATATAATTGTATTTACAGTAATAATTCGTGAGGTTTAGAGTGGCTGTTCTTATTAATTTTCATTTCATAGACCAGAGGCTGAGAGAGGAAGAGAAGAGAGCAAGGAGAAGAGAGAGAAGGTGGACCAAAAGAGAGCGAAGGGAAGGAAGACAGCACCAGCCTAAAAGGCAGAGAAGCAGGGAAAGGGAAGAGAAGCCATGGGCTGGGGAGGTTAAGGTAGGGCGGGCCAAGCAGTGCCGAGAGGCCCAGGGACACTGGGTGAGGCTGGAGGCCAAGCAGACTTGGCATACTAATGGGCACCACCGTTGGCCAGGGCTTCTCTGGGACTTGACAATTACTTTATGTGTGGGATGGTATTTTGCCTGCTGGAAATCGCACTCAGATCTTCTGGAAGGGTACCAGAGCTTTAGCTGCAGAACCATCTCTCTAGTCCCTGCACATGGGTTCTTACTGTGATAGGATTTTCTCCCCCCCCCCTCTCCTTCCCTACCCCTCTCTATTCCCTCCCCACTCTTTATTATTGCCACCTTTCCTCATCCCATTCAAGACATCCTAAACAGCACCCGAATACCCTTTTGGTTCTGACAGTTTCCGGAGTGTGGATGACCAAGGTTCTGACAGTTTCCGGAGTGTGGATGGCCAAGGCAATGGAAGTATACGGAGACTGTCTTCAAGAAGTTTGTTGAGCATGAGAATATGGAGATTAACTCCCTCCCCCCTTCTTCCTTTCCCTCTCCCATCTTCTCCACTTTTTCTGACTCATTTAATCAATATTTACAATGCTTAATCCACTTGCTTGAAAAATTTCCTTCCCCAAATGCCAACCTGGCCCTAGGACTCTCACAGTAAACTCCAGAAGGCTTTCGGTATAGTGTTCTCAGTTTAGTCCTGGTTGGTTCCTTAGCTACCCCAGTCAGCAGTATAATGGGGAAGAGGGGCAAAATTTACACTATTGTACACATGCTAGGTTTAAGGCATTATGCAAGGTATTGGGAATGGGTGGAAAAGGAGAAAAGGCAATAAAGCACCTCTTCACAAGCTTGCAATCCAGTGAAAGGGGTTACAGGACCAAAAACGATGTAGCAGCTCACGGTTCCACTTCTCTCTCTTTCTAACTTTGTTTTATTATTTTTTTCCCTCTCTCCCTTCCTCCCATACCCCCCCCCCCACCGTCTGCTTCTCTTATAGCCTGGCAGGCAGAGGGTGGAGCACTGGCGGGTTCAGGGGATATAGCAGTGAGTAGCAGTGTCTTGAGTCTCCCAGGTGTTGGGAATGTGCTTGAATAACATTCTCCGTGATGCAGTCTGGGAGCTGGTAAGGGTTTTATGGAGTAATACAATCGATCCTTCGATTTCATACTTTCTATTGTCAAATGTCTTACTTTGCTTTCCATTTGGAGATAATTTCAGTTTTATAGAAATGTGAGGACAAAGGACACAAGATGCTCATGCCTACTTTACACATATCACCTGAGGGACGGTAACACACAGTTGTCTGTTGCTTCCTCGACTGGTGCCTTTCGGGTCTCTCTGTCTCTGTTTCTCTCCACACATACATAAGGAATATTTTGAGTAATTTTAGACTAAATTGTCTTCATCATACTACTATACCTTTAAAGATTTTAGTGGGTACTTCTTCCCTTGCTTTGTTTTGAGACAGGGTTGTAGCTCAGGCTAGCCTGGGACTTTTTGTAGCCCATCAGTGTGAATGTCTCTTTATGGGCCTTCCTTTACGGAAGATGAGGGTAGTGCCACATGACTGTAATCCTGGCACTGGAGAGGCAAAGGCAGGGCTTTCTGGGCTACATAGTAAGACCCCCATCTAAAAAAGAATTTTTATAATATCCCACTGCAATTAATATTAACACAATATAATAGAATCAAATGTCCGTTTTTCCAATTTTGTCAGTTGACTCAAAATGTCCTCCAGAGACTTGCCCCTCATGCACAGGAGAGTGTGAGATTGCACATGGCATTTGACTGTCATATCTCTCTAGTTTTCTTTTTTCTGGCCCATTTGAACAACCTTTCTTTGTCTTCTACGATGCGGCATTGACATTTGTGAAGAATTCAGTGCCTCCTTTTGTAAAAGCTGTGTGCTCCTCATTTAAGGTCAGCTGAAGCTTCTCTAGGGTCAGGATGAGATACACATGTCAGGCTGGAAGGTGAAAAGAATTGATGTCACTTTCTTAAAGGAATGTTGCTTTTGTTCACTTGGTCATGCTAGGGTCCATTTTTTCCTCCTCCCCGTTCTCCTGTTCTTCATCTCCATCCTCCTCCTCTTATCTCTCGTCTCCTCCTCTTCATTTATCTTGAAACTAACGAGTTTCCCAATTGAGAAGTTATCCCCAAATTGTACAAATGTCCTATTTATCTTCCTAAGTTTCTATCGGATGTAGCACTCACTGCTAATTCACTCAAACCAATCTTTATAATGACTGTGAAAAATGGTGGCGAATACCTGTGAATCCTTTGCACATTTCCCAGCCATCTTCTGTTCTAAGTGAAAACCCTCCCCTCTCATGGTTCCTCTTCATTATTGACATGGACTCAAGGTATCTTGCTTTCCCCAGTATTGCAGATGGTTGTTATGTCTAATTGTTTTGGTACACTTTCACCTCTGAGCTAATAACGTACTGTTCTGTTCCTGAGTCAGCCATGGAACGTGCTATTTGCGAGAGGGTTCTGGTGCTTGTGTGGATGGTGCTAGAGACCAATGTCTCAGTGTTAAAGTGTACACATCACTATTTGCCTGGCTCTGGAGAAAGAACTAAGAAACACGAATGCATTCATAAATATAGATCCAGCTGTGCACAAGGCACTCAGGCATATTCATTCCCTGACACATTTCCATGCATATACATGGGCACCTATGATTTCTAGTTAAGTTTTAGGTCATGCGTTTTCACACTGCTTGTCATCATGCCCCTGCAGACATGATCACTCTCAGTTCCTCTAGTTTGAACTTGGCCCTCAGAAGCTCTATCTGCTCATGTGCACAAGCTGGCAATAGATCTGAAATAGCTTTGAATTTGCTTCTCCCCATTCTAAACAAACCCAATGTACTGAAGGGTCTGTCACTGCCCCCTTTCTCCTCCCAGATGCCGCCCACATCTGAAGATATCTAATAGACACTGTGACACAAGTGACACGGATGGTTCCCCCTTCCTTTTCTCCTGTGTGGCTCTATTCTTCATTTCGTTTGCCTTTAGTTTCAGTTTGCCTCTAGCCCACACTTTTTGACTTAATTTGATTTGTAGACATGTGAAGGTTAACATCTCTCTGTAACGAACATGACATGAAGGGGATGGGAGATGGCTCAGTGCTAAGAGTGCTTGTTGTGCGTGCATAAGGACCTGAGTTCAAATCCTCAGTACCCGGATAAAAAGCAGGGCATGGCCACTCAGACCTGGAACCCTAACACTGAGGATGCAGAGACAGGAGGATGGCATGGGCTTGCTGGCCCCCAGCTCAGCTCCAAAGTCCATGAGAGAACCTAAGCAGAAAGTGATAGAAGAGGGCACCCAGTGTCTTCCCTGACCCCTGCATGTGTGTATGACACACGTTTGCACAGATACCTGCATATAAACTATACCCATATCCACCCCACGCACATATTCACAAAATTGTTTAAAATCATAGTGAAAATTATACTTGCAAAAAGTTGTTCTCTTTTATTATACTTACAAAATGTACGTCCTTCCTTTTTTGTTTCTTATGCTTCTAACCACTGCCTCCTATTTTTTTTTTTTTTTTTTTTTTTTTGTGTGTGTGTGTGTGTGTGTGTGAGTTTCTTCTGTTAGGCAGAATAAGCTCCCCTCATCTCTCCATGTTTTACAGAAAGGGTCCATGTTGTGTATAGATACATGTATAAGGATGCATATATGTTGGCTTTTCCTCAAGACAACGTATCAGAAACCCCACATATCAGTTCATAAATACCATTCTTACTCTTTTTCATAGTTCCATAATAGTCAATTGTGTGTATGCACCAGACCAGGCTGGCCTCAAACTCAAAAGAGGTCTGTCTCCCGCGTGCAGGATTGTGGGTGTACACTACCAGGCCTGCCCATGTTTTTGTGTCTTATGACAGTCTTTGTTCTATGCAGTCTTCAAGCACCAAGTGTTTTCATTTCTTGTTTCTCTTGGATCATCTTTATTTAGTTTTACTTTTGAGTGATATTCTTGCTAGACACAAGGCTCTTGCTCCACGGTTTATTTTTAGCACTTTGCATATTCCATTCCGGTGACTCTGTTTGGGAGAAGTCAGCTGTTGATTTTATTGATTTCCTATGTAAGGGCAAGTTATTTTTTCTTTATGCTTTAAAATTTTTCTGTTTCTGATTGTATTTCAGAACCAGAGTGTTGAGGTTTGGTTCTCGTGTTTTACGCTGTCTGGAGTGTTTGCCTTGCTTATTCATTTATTTTGTGGTTTTATTAACATATTTCACTTTTATTCTTTAGGTTGTGTTTTGGTTAGTGTTCTATTGCTGTGAAGAGACCGTGGCAACACTTATTAAGGGGAAGCATTTAAGTGTGGGCTGACTTAATGATTTCAGAGGTTTAGTCTATTGTCATCATGTCAGGGACCATGGTGGCATGCAGGCAGTCATGGTACTGAAGAGGAAGTAGCTGAGAGCTCTACATCCAGATCACAGGCAGCAGGGAAGAGACAGCCACTGGGCCTGGCTTGAGCTTTTGAATCCCCAAAGCCCACCCCCCAGTGACACTCTTCCTCCAACAAGGCCACACCTCCTAATCTCTTCAAACAGTGCCACCCCCCTAAGGACTAAGCATTCAAATATATGAGTTTATGGGGACCATTCTTTTTTTTGTTTTGTTTTAGTTTTCATCACTGGCTTGAATTTATTATTTTTATTTTACATTTCTTTCTTTTAAAATTTAGTTTTCTTATTTTACATATTGATCCCAGTTCCCTCCCTTCTTCCTTCCCTCCCTCCCTTTGTCCTACACTCCCATTCCTCCCCTCTGCCCCACTACCCTCTCATCCCATCCTGCCTCCCCCACTCCACATGTAGGGTGATGCCTTCCAGAAAGGGTCATTTAAATCTGTCAAGTCATTTGGAGTAAGAACTAGGCCCTCCCTCCTGCCTCTAGGTTAATGGAGTATCCTTCCATGGGGGATGTGTTCACAAAGTCCTTTTGTTCACCAGGGATACATCCTGGTTCCACTGTCAGAGGTCCCTTAGACTGCCCAGGCCTTCTAACTGAGACCCATGTTTGGGGGGTCTGAGTCGGTCCAATGCTGGATTCTATGAGGACCATTCTTATTCAAACCACCACGGATTGCCTTTTTCTTAAGTTTTCACTTGAATCTCCCTCTCAGGTGGTCTGTGACTGTCCTATTTCTGGCATATTTTGTCCCTTTTCCCCTTCCTCATGTCTGTTCATAGTCTTTGTAACTCTAGAGCTTTCCCATATTTGGAAATGTTCATGTGACTTCATTCAGTTTGGAGTGTTAAATCACAGTTTCTACAGCTTTGCGGCTGATTTGGGGGTAAGGATTTTAGCTGCTATTTTTATTCCTATTTACTTTGTGGTCAAAGTGATGTCTACTTTGATGACTCTCTGTTCTGACAGCTCTGGGCTTCCCAGGGTGGTATTTTATGGATGGGTGGGTATGTCAGGAAAGCGATGTGTAGTTTCTCTTTTCTGTATTTTATTTAACTTAGTAAAGGCTCTTCATTTTCATTTTATTTCTTTCTTCCCCATCACTCCCTTGCTTCCAAAAGTTACATCTCTAATTCTGAAAAAGTTCTTGGCCACCCCCATGTTCTCTGCCCCCCACATCCCAGTTGTCCTATGGGTAAGAATCATTGCCACCAAATGAAATTTGGTGTTCGTTACACAGCTAACCATCTTAACATACTTGGATATGTTCAATGCTTCACGTGATATTTCTAGTTAAATTAATGATAGAGTGATGGCTAAAGTTCAGGGCATCCATCTTTGCTAAGTATGTTGATAGTCTCCATTACACAGGGCGGTTGGGATCAGTTGCAAATGACGATACATTTTGTAGGGAACTCCACATAAGACAGTTGCATCAAATATTCATTTAAAAACTCACGTCTCCCCTCCTTCCCTGCCTCCCTGCTTCCCCCTCCCTCTCTCCCTCTCTTCTTCTCTCCCTTCCTTTTTTATGTGGTGATAGAGATGACTCAGAGGTTGAGCACACTTGTTGCTCTTCCAGAAGATCAGAGTTTGGCTCATAGCACCTACATCAGGTGACTCACAACCATTTGTAATTCAGGTTCCAAGGGATATAATACCCCTCCTCTGGTCACCATGGGTACCTACACAGATATGCACAGATTAAATTATTTAAAATAAAACTATGATTTTATATAAAAGAAGTAAAATTAAGACACCTATCCTGTTCCTGCGTGAGTGATCAAGTGGGTCTCTGACTCTTGTGCCGTCTCTCGGGCTCCTTTCCTACTGTTGGATTTTCTTGTACAACTTGAGTGTAATACATTTTATCATATTATATTTTATTTTGTTAATTTAAATAATGAATAAATGACTAAATGAAAAAAAAAGACATCTATCCTGAATTTCTTAAAAATCTGCACTTTTATGAGAAATAACTTAGTTTACCAGGAAATCATGATTTTGTGGTTGAAAGCTTACATGTATGTCTAACAGTAAGACATCAACCAAGCGCAGAACATCTGACAGCAGATGACCCTCTCTGCCAGTCTCACATGACAACCAGCAGATTGTCTAAGAGATATCTAAACTCCACTTCCAGTCCTTCTGTTTGTAATCCCAGCACTCAGGAGGCAGAGACAAGGGCATTGCTGTGAGTTCAAAGGCAGCCTGGGCTATATAGTGAATTTCAGGATAACCTGGGCTATAGAGTGAGATCCTGTCACAGAAGGAAAGAAAGAAGAAATAAGAAGGGAAGTAAAATTATCATTCTGTTAAAAAAAAGTGTAGACTTATTTATTAGGAGCTGATGATCCTATTCACTGATAAACCTTAAGGGTTATTATTACTTAAAAATAACAAAATAATTTCATGTGTATGGGTGTTTCATCTGCATGCATGTCTGTGTACCATGTGCATACCTGGTACCTGGACGTCAGAAGAGGGCATTGGATCCCCTGGAACTGGAGTGACAGATGGTTGTGAGCTGCTGTATAGGTCCTGCCAATCATACATGGGGCCTGTGGAGGAACAGCCAGCGCTCTTAGCCATTGAGCTATCTCCTCTGAGAGATTATTATTATTGGACTTTTGGAATTTAGTATTTTAGGTAGTACTCTTTCTAATATTTTATTTTAAAATAATTATCCGCCAATAGATAAAGTCATGACAACACTTCTACAGATTGGCTTACCACTTTTAAAAAAGAAAATGCTGAGGGCTGTCAAGATGGTGACTGCCTCTGGCACTTGGGGACCCCAGAGCAGCTCCAAGGGGCCTGAGAGACCCACAGAGGGGAGATGCAGTGGAGGGGTCTGCAGAGGCTGCAGTGTCTCTGGAACAACTGAAAAGGCAGATCATACGGGAAGACGCTTTTAAAACGTTGACTCAGGGGACAGGAAGGAAAGAAGGAGAATGTGGCATTACTGAACAGGGCGGGCCCTCAGCATGGAGCTCCCCAGGCTCGTCCTGCTAGGAGAAGCAGAGCACTGTCTGCAGGCTGCAAGCACAATGCTTGCACATGGTGATCCATTGGGACAGCCCTTAACAAGGACAGGGATGTGTGGGGCCCTTCTGTAGTCCTGGCTGCTGCTCCAGGAGCTGGGAAGAGGGCAGTGCAGGGCTGTGGCACCGCCCACAGGTTACAAGCACAATGGTTGTGCCCAGTGAGCCCTGAACAGTTGGCACCAAGGGCAGGGAAGCGTAGCCTGGAGCTTGCTCGTATCCTGCCCCCAGATGCTCTGCTTAGCCACAAGATCATCCTGACTCTGGGTAACAGCAGGGTATCTGTGATAGTCTTGGTGATGGTCCAGCATTTATGGTGCTTTAGAAAACAGAGATCTTGAACCAGACCAATGACTCATTGCAATGAGTGTTTGCATCTAAAGCTGTTTGGGGGAAAAATACTGGGTGACACACTGCAGTTTGCAATGCCACTTTGACGGACAAATGTGTGCTGGAGGGGTGGGAAAGACAGAGGAGCATAGTGGTGTGGGCATGGTGGAGAGAGGAGGAACTCGAGATTCTACGGTGCTGACAGGTGTAGGAGAAGTCTGCAGAGGATGAGGGAACATGGTGTTGCCAAGTAAGGCTGGCAGGGTGATGTGCATCAGCCCGGAGCTTGCACAGGCTCTGCCCTGCCCCTGCCAGCCCATCACCCTGGCTCTGAGCAATAACAGGATGTCAGAGATGGGGAATGGTTCATTTTCTGGACTGGGCATCCTAGAAAGACCTCCATGGTCTGTGCTGCAAAGGCTGAGGCCCCGGAGGTGCCCGTGGTATCTGTTGCAGATTCATGCTGCTGGAAGCCATGGTGGTATCCATGCTCTGTTTTATCTCCATAGGTCAAATGCATGTCTGTAGCCTGGGCTGCTGCCTGAGGCTGGTGTTGATATCTGTGGTCTGTGCTGCTTGCCTAAGACCATGTTGATGTCCGTGGACCATGTGGCTACCTGAGACCATGTTGATGTCTGTGGTCCATGCTATTACTGTGGGTCATTTAGTGTTCATGGCCTGTGCTGCCACCGAGGGCCGTGGTGGTGTCCGTGTTCCACACTGTGGCCAAGGGCTGTGTTTATGTCCATGATCTGTGCTGCTGCTGGAGACCACGTTGAGGTTAGTGGACTGTGCTGTCGCCAGAGGCCGTGTGGAGGAAGTCCATGCTGCCACTGACTATAAAGGGCAAGAAGGGCTGCTTTTACAGTGGTGTTGATGACTGCAGAGTCATAGTTGAGAGTGGGAGACATAGAAGTCTTCTGTGACAGCCTCTCACCCCCACCCCAAAACAAAGGAACAAAAAGAGAAACAGTCTAGATAGGAAGCCATGGAAGAGAAGTCTTAAAAACTGTGATAGGGATGCTGGAGTGTAGCTCTTCACAGCTGATGGCTTCTGGCAGGAGTATCGGTGAAGAAGGACTCAGTTTTCTTTAAAGAGTTTGTTACTGGGCATTTGACCAGGCACCAGTGAATAAACAGGCAACACAAATTGGACTATATATCTAGATCTGTATCTATATATCTATATTTTCTCTTCCTCTTTCTCCTCCTTCTCCTCCTTCTCCTTCTTCATTTTGGGGGAGGTCCCAAGGGTGGAGTGGACCTGGGAAGACTCTTGCTGTATATGAAATTCCCAAACAATCAATAAAGATATTAAGCCGAGAGAAAAATTCCCTCCCTCTTTTCTTTCTCACTTCATTTCTGCAATCTGGATCTCTGTTGTTCGCAGTCGTTCTATGACCCCAGGAAACAAGCTAGACATTTTCTGAATAACTGGCAAAATCTCCCAGTGAGTTCGGCATGATACATTTGGTGACTTGGCAAGGACCCTACAGCACAGAGGATGGGTGAGTACCCAGGTACAATGGAAAAGGAAACACTGTCCTGGGGCATTTTGTTGGTATGGAATACTTCTCCCCATCATGTATGGAGACAGGCTTATTTGAGTATAACCCTCTGCTGTGTTGTGCAAGGTGCCTCTCCACTGTGTTCAGGCAGTTGTGTGTTTGCAGCTCTGCATCGCTCCATGACGGTTGGGGAAATATCTGCACAGAATGCTGGGCCCTGGTGCAATTGGACCTGGGATTAGGGAATGAAAACATGGAGTTAGGGAACAAGCTAAGTCAGAGGTGTTATAGGAAAGTTTGGATTCAAAAATTCCAAGAAAGGTCATAATGAAGTTGCTACAGTATAATATAGTAAAGACATATCAGCTGGGCATATGGTGCAAGTTCATAGTCCCGGTACTCCATAGGCAGAGGCAGACAAATCTCGAGTCTCAGGCTAATGTGGGCTCCACAGTAAGTCCCTGCCTCAAAACAAAAACAACACCAGCAACACCAGCAACAAAACAAAACAAAAAACCCAAAACAAATAATAAAAAAAACAACAAAGCACAAAGCTGAACAAGAATTAAACACAAAAAGAAAAACAAAACCCAACCCAAAAACACATAAATATGTCTATAGTCACTCCTTAGTTCCTAGGTTCCTAGCTGTTAACAACCTTGACGATGGGACACCAGCAGAATTCTTGTTTAACACTTGTTCTTGCAGCCCAGGTTTTGATACAGGGGTTCTAAGACTTAAGGATTTGTTCAGTGACAGTGGTGTCCAACACACAGTCCCCAAATCCTGGAATTTCCTGGTTGACAGGAGCATCTTCTTTGGCTTTAATGAACAGATTCTTGGTGCATGCCTTTGGGATCTTAGGATCTGTCTGGTTGCCAGAGAAACCAGCTCTGTGATCGGAAAGTTGGAATTTTTAGCTTCATCTTCCAACTTAGAGGAGGGGGAGGGTGAAGATTGAACCGACTGCCAATGATGGGCAATATAATCTATCACGTCTTTATAATTTCAGCCTCTGTAAGACCCCAGAAGGTCAAGCTTTCACGAACTGATGATAGATGGACACATTGATTCCTAGAGGGTATGATTAGGGACATTATGGAGGAGGTGAGGAGATCTCTTCCCAAACACCATACCTGATGGCATTTGGGCATTCATTTATATTGTTTGCTGATATATCACTGATAATTACTGGGAAGTCTGAGGAGGGGAATGGGAATTCCATATAACTGATTTGTATATTGGGAGAAAGCCACACATTTTTTTTCTCTGTTAAATTTAAATTAGAAACAAGCCTTTTTTTTTTTTTTTTTTTTTTTTTTTTACATGTCAATCCCAGTTCCCTCTCCCTCCTCTTCTCCCCCACCCATCACCAACACCCTACTCCATCCCTTTTTTGCTCCCAAGGGTAAGGCCTTCCATGGGGGAATCTTCAAAGTCTGTCCTATCATTTGGAGCAGGGCCTAGGCCCTCCCCCCATGAGCCACACACATCTGAGTGATCAGATGTGAAATATTCTTGTGTCTAGTGATGGATACTATGAACACAGAAATGGGCTACAGGTTTTATGCTTTAAATCTGAGACATGAAGTCCAAAAGCGCAACTCAACATAACTGCGGTGCCAGCTCTCAGCTGAAAGACAGTGGCATAAGAACAGGGCTAGGACTTGAGTCACTGCTGAAGAGCAAGGCCACAGCTCTAGGCTGCGGCTCCCAAGAGCTCTTAACTCCCCTTCAACTGTCCTCTGCTTTGTCGTGTGTGAGTGTGTGTGTGTGTGTGTGTGTGTGTGTGTGTGTTGTGTGCCCCAGTGGGGATATTTTTTTTTTTTCCTGGATTCCATGGACACATGGCAGAAAGCACTTACTCCGCTGCAAACTGAACCCAGATTTGCTCTGATATTGTCATCATTCTCTGGGCAGTGCGATGAGCCTAGACATCACAAAAGCCAAGCTGGGATTGTGGGCTTGCACATCCAGCTGGTAGCTGAACCGAAAGTCAAATGGTGATCAAAGGGATGCTTTCCACAGTAGACGAAGCTCCAGGAAACCAGCAGAAGCAGCAGCGTGTGCCAGACAGACTACAAAGAGCTAAGTCAGGTAGCAGGAGACATTTTGAAGCCTGGATGCTGCTTTGCTGGGGGCTGTATCTAGGGGCAGAAATGTAATCAAAAGATCGTGGTCTTAATCTGCTTAACTTCCTTTCTCAAGGCTACAGAAATCTTTTGTCTGATTTTACGAAAGGGGACCCCTCCCCCTACTTCACTGGCTTCTCCATATTCTTTGCATGAAAGTTCATTAAGCCCAGTTCTTGGTAGAGTGCTGCAGAGCTGGTACACAGGCAAACTTCAAAGGTTTGCAGTGACAGATTGGGCTAAAACGGGTTGGAGCCCAAGCAGGGAGAGGAGGGGCTTCTAAAGGGAATGTCCAAGTGAAAAAAAAAAAAAAAAAGAAAGATAATAATCTTCCTTTCGAATTGTTTTCTTTAAATCTGATCTCCTCCCCTCTTCCTCGGTTTCCAAAACTAGTTACAATTACGTTTACTTAAAAAGTTGGGTGGCTCTGACAAGCAGCTGTCATTCATGTGCCGGCTCTGATTTTTATTCTGTGGTGTTGCCATTATTAAATAACTAAAGAAGCAGGCATGAGGTCAGCAAGAACAACCTGTGAAAAGACATGCCATGTCTTTCTGATTCAGGATAGAAAGGAGATAAGTAAGGGGACACAGGAATAGAAAGGGAGCACCCCCACCCCACCCCTGCATCTGGCCCAAGGAATCCTGGTCCAATCAACACTGTCTGTGAAGGTTGCCAGCACAGAGCTAGTCTTCCTTTTATATGTTGCAAAGCAATGAGCCACGCTTCAGGTCTAAGCCAATGTAACCTCAAGCACGGCTTTTCTCCCTTTCATGTTCAAGCCTGTGATTTCTGAGGATCTCACAGATAGGCCATAACTGTGCTGACAGTAAACGGCGGGTCTAACACCCTGTGCAACCCTTGTGACTCTTGGTGGTGTATCTGGTTGGAATTCTATTGATGGGCATCAGAAACCACCCTAGGCTCATTTGCCAGACAAGACAGTTCCCTTAAAAACACTTTGAGATGTGACTTCAGAGCCCCCTGGAATCATCCGTGTGGCCGGGGGGTGATGGCAGGACTCTCTTGCATTGGGGTGTTGTGATGGTTATGTTGTTAATCTGACAAAAGTCTAGAATCGACTGGGAGAAAGCCTCTGAGCAAGACATATAGCTAGCATATTTGATCACCTTGGTTGATGTGGGCAGTTTGCCCACAGTGGGTGGAGCCATTGCCTGATGGGGTCCTGGGCTGTGTAAATGGTGAGGAGGAACTGAGCAGTGAGCTTGTGTTCATTGCTTGTCTTCTGACTGTAGATTCGATGTGAGCACCTGCTTCAATCTCCTACTGCCTTTCTTTCCCTGCCATGTGGGACTGTGCCTTTGGATTATGAACTAAATCAATCTTTTCTTCTTTGTTTTGGTTAGACTATTTTATCACAGCAACTGACCCCTTCATGTCTGTTTAAAATCGGGGATTACAACTCAGTCTTTCCCTTTGTTTCTGTGCAGTGTGTGTGTGATGTGTGTGTGTGTGTGTGTGTGCAGATATGCTTGCATGTGTGTGAGCAGCTGTGGAGGCCTAAGGTTCATGCCAGAGTCTTCTTCGGTAGCTTTTCCACTTTATTCACTGAGGCAGGGTCTCTGAAGGTGAATGGAGAGCTAGCCAATATGGGTTGTCTCCCCAGCAGGCTTGCCCTGGGGATCCCTGTCTTTGCTTTAAGGGGCAGGCTGGGATTGTAGGTGATCTGTCTCTTGTGTCTGGCATTTACATGTGTTTGGGTGATCCAAACTCTAGTTCTCATGATTATGCTGCAACACTTTAACCCCCTGGATCATTTCTCTAGCTCCTTAAATGCTCGAACTCTGCTCTGTGACCGCTTTCTGACATTCTTGTTCAGGTCTCAGAGCACAGCTAGATCTACAGGCTCTCCTCTTGCGCTATGCTGTTTGGGTTTGCTCAGAAAATTACTAAGTGGAGAAAACATTTAGAATGTTTTTTAAATGTTGTGTCAGTTGAGTTGTTGTTGTTGTTGCTTGACAAATGCCAAACAGAAAGCACCTTAAATGAGGAAATGGCTTTGGCTCAGTTTGTAGGTCCAGCCCCTCATGTTAGGAAGCCACCATGGTCCCATCCAGTGTGCAGTGGATGTGAAGCCATGAATACAGATGCTCAGCTTCATATCTTTTATTATTCACCCCAAGTTCCCAGTCTCCCACACCCAGGGTGGGCTCTCCCACCCTCTGGCAAACCTAAAACACCCATAGGTGTGTCCCCCGGGTGGTTCTCATGAGATGCAGCTTGCTTTTGGTCCAGGGTGATGCAACGTTTTCTAAGCATTTGCAAAATGAGTCAGTATGCCAGGATGTTGAAAGCAGCAGAGGAATGATCTAGTAGCCCTCAAGATTAATCATCACAAACATGTGCAGAAGGATCTTGCTGTTGTTGGAGCTTGGGTCCATACTTCATCGTGCTCATGCAGAAACTCGCTTACCTGTACTCTGCCATGCAGAGTTCAGTTTCTCCCTTGCCCATCCCAGGTAGAGCATATCGGCAGTACAGTTCTTATACTACCAACTTGTATTTTCTGTCTCCTTCTGTGAACACCATCCCAGATGATGTTATAAACTTCTGATGTGGAATGAGCTTCTTATCAGCCTTTTATTTGAAGACAAAGATGTACTGATTTGAATTTTACTCATACAGAATGTTGTTTCTTTTAGCTCATTATAGTGAGGCTGCAAAGTTTTTTGCATTTGTGAATTGAATTTCTTCTGTCACAATTGTTGAAGCAGTGGTGGAGCAATTATCTCTTTTTTCCAGAGGGAAATTTCAATGAAAATGGAGTTACAGGAAGGGGGAAAACATGTTCCATTGAAACTAACTTTATGCTCCCTGCCACATTGCATTTATTGGTGACACTTTTCAGTATGTGTCAAGAAGTGGGCTGTAGTGTAATTTTCTTTGCTCTGATTGTTGGCTGTTATTTGATCAGGTTTAGCAAGGATGATGTCAGGGCTGAAAGTATAAGTAATAGAGGAAAATTATTATTCCTGCAATAAGTAAGTAGATCAATATTTAAAAGGTGCATGGGTGGGTAGATGAATGAATGAATGGAAACATAGTGGGAATGAGTTCTTTGGATAATTCTCACAGTGACCCAGCCATGATGTTGTGACTGAAGAGTTATAGTTTCTTAGAAATGGCTCATTATGCACTTGAAGAATAAATGGTTTCTTTCTTAAGCCTCAACAAGACAACACAGCATCATCTCACAAACCACAGGTGGCTTATGAACACTGTCTTATTTATATTTCCATCTCATCTGGCATGTTCCACTCAAATTACAGAAATCAAATTCTCATGTGCCATATTATTTGCATGACCACCATTGAGTCATCTAATTTTCTCACTCTATTTCTCAGATATAAAGCAGAAATGACAATAATCTCTTGTCAGAACCGTTTTGAAGATGAAGGCTAACAACAGCTCTACTGGGACGGCAGAGCGGAGCAGCAGAAAGAGTAAGAGGCACAGATGACCGGCACTTCCTTTTCCTTTTTCCCTGCTTTTTTCTCCCAGACAGTTCTCACATAGTAGTCCTGGCTGACCTGGGACTCAATATGTAAAAAGCAGGCTGGCCTAGGAGTCACAGAGATCTGCCTACTTCTGCTTCCCTGAGCACTATGACCAAAGGCATAGTTATCATGTCTATTTTCCATTTTCTTTATATAAACAGTGTCATTGTGGCATTGGCTGAGTGTGATGTCCATTAGTATTTTTTTTAAAGATTTACTTTCATTATTTTTAAAGTGTGTGTGTGTGTGTGTGTGTGTGTGTGTGTGTGTGTGCATGTGATTGCAGGTGTTAGATCTCTGAGCTGCCTGGAATGGGTGCTGTAAATCAAACTCTGGTCCTCTGCAAGAACATCATGTACACATAACCCCTGAGCCCTCTCTTCAGCATGTTTTTATTATTACAAATGTTAAGTGATAGAAACACAGTAATACAGTGGACCCTCCCACACATCATCAATCATTACATTAATTAAGAAAATGCTCTACTGACATGCCAATGGGCCAATCTGTTAGGAGACTGTTCCTCAACTGAAGTTCCTCTTCGCACATGTCAAGTTGTCTATTCATGATTAGCTATCACAGCGACATAGACGACCACCCATCATCTAATATGTGAGATTCACGGTCTATGCTGAGCTTCTCATGTGTGTACACGTAGGGATACTCAGGATTACTCATCTGCTTAACTACGGGCTGCAATAAGGTAAGATGCCTTTAAGTTCCATTTAGTGAAGCCAATTGTTGGCACTCTTGAGTGGTATGGAGCTAAAACAATAAACAATTAAAGCAAAAAACCTTCATTGAATTAAGGAGTTGGAAGAATCCTCAACTCCCTCCAAGAGGGACAGTGCAGAGACTACAAGGAAGCTACCATTTCTTGCAACAGCAGAAACCATCAAGCACATCCCGCGATCAAACCACCCTGGGCTTGGTCTACAAAGTCCCAGTTTCATATAGCATGGATTTTGTTGTCAGTACAGACATCCTTCTGCGGCACCAGGCCAGGGGGAAGCGGTGGCTGGTTTTCAAATCAGAGTTGACACCTAATACCATGTGTATAATGCTCTCTTTTGGGGTAGGAAGGGAGGCTGAGTCCAGGGTCACAGAGATCTGGCTCAGAAACACTGCTCATTGTGGTCAGAGGCAACAAAAGGTTTGTTGCAAAAACCAAGCACGAATATGAAGCCAAAATCTGTGCTTGTCATCTTGTGTTTGTTTGGCATTCAAGTGTGATGTTTTCTGTACTTGGTATTGTTTTACAGATAGAGGAAGGCCCGCAGCCATGAAATAGAGGACATCTTTTAATATCTCACTCTTTAAAAAAAAAAAAAAAAAAAAAGAAGAAGAAACCTGAAACCAAAACAACACCACCTCTAAAATTTCTACTTGTGTGTCTTGTGACTTCTTGTCTGTATCTTTGGGTCTGGGAAGACTGTAAAATGGTAGCATTGAGGGCTCTGTGACACAGGGCCTGCTAACCCTTCTGGACAGTTCAGTCATAACAAGACACACATTTGGACTGCCTGAAGGAGAGGGGACAACATTCCCTTACTATGAAATCAGACCCACTTTCTGTACTCTCATGTTTCTGGTTGTGTGGGCATTTCTTGTAAAAACAGCACGCGCGTGTGTGTCTGTCTGTCTGTGTGTGTGTGTTCTGACATTGTAGCGTTTGTCTCTATCTTGGTAGTAGCTACATGG